>NW_027045447.1:11984041-12066532 GCF_025399875.1 Dalotia coriaria
TGAAACAAAAGATAAAGATTAGTATATTTTATTACAAACATAAAAAATAGTGTTTTTCTTTTATTCCGAGGATTTTCGTGGCGTTTTGTGGAAAATTGTTGATACTGTTCGGAAAAAGTCGACGCAATCACATTTTGCTCCCCCGAACGCAACTTGGCGTCGGCTCAGCACGGGTGATGTAGGTAGAAATGTGAAGGTAATATCAATCGACCATCCCGGTCCCTCCAGTTGCACAGGGAGAAAAATGCAGCAGCAGCAAACGGGCAAAAGAGGGGAGAAACTTCACGTCGTCGAATCCCATCAACCCAAATGCGCATCGAAGACGTAACGGAAATTGGCATGTCGCGTTAATAATAAAATCAAAAAATGTCTGTCTAAAGACTTTAACTGTATAAATGTATTTTTACTGAGAGCGTTTTTAGTCAAAAATTAAAAAAGTGCAATTTTGAGCAATCCCTACTAATATTATAAATGCGAAAGTCCTGATGTTTGTTTCACTTTCACGCAAAAACTACTTAACCGATCATCAGGAAAATTTGTACACATATTCTTAGTGGTCCCCGAATGGTTATAGGCTACTTTTTATTTAATAAAAAAAAATATTTTTTAAATAAAATAAAGAAATTGTTTAGCCAATAATACCTCGGCATCTAGCTATTTGACTACTTTAACGCCATCTAGCATTCCAGCATTGAAGAATTCTTAATCACGATTTTTTGCGGTAAGAAGCTTATCACGTTGTTCATCCCTACTAATATTATAAATGCGAAAATCCTGATGTTTGACACACTTTCACGCAAAACTACTTAGCAATCATCATGAAGAATTTGTACCACATATTCTTAGTGGTCCCCGAATAGTTATAGGCTACTTTTATTTAATAAAAAATTATTTTTAAATAAAATAAAATTGTTTAGCCAGCCAATGCCCCTCTGCATCCTGGCTCTTTGGCTACTATAACGCCATCATAACATTCAACCCGATAGGCTCAAACCTAAGTACTATGGTACCATCACACTGTATTATCACACTGTATTACCGACAGCTACGTCAACGTAAATCAATTGACTACACTATGGAGCTACGCACTATACTTTAACAGACTATACTTTCAGCCATTTAAACTTCCCGCCATTCCTTCATTGTTACTTCTTCTGTGACTACAGACGCGTACGGAAGCAACTTCATTATTTTAGATATTCGCGAGCTAAGCCGCGGGTTAAAGCTAGTTCTTAATAAATTTATTTATGAAAAACATAAATTTGTTTATATTTGCATATTTTACACATTAAAACAATTTCTTTTGATAAAAACATACAGTAATTACGTAAAGATGACGTTTTAATTAATTTTTTAATGAAAACTTACTTGTATCTACTCGTAGATTGCGTATTGCGTTTATGAATCGTAACAAATTCCAAGTGTCGACGCGCTGTTGGCAGCGTGAAGACATGAAACACGTTCTCCCAAGAGTCCCGAGAGTTTGCTTCGACTTTTGCACGACGTTAAGACTGACTCGAAATGCGGTTACATGCCAACTTTGAGCATGCTAACTATCCGACATTCGAACATTTTACAATTCGCCCCCGAGCGCATGATTCCAATTCTATCAGCGTGGAATTTCTGCTTGTCTTCGATGATTCCAATTTGACTTTGACATTGACTTAAATTACAAACTTCAAAAGAACAAATTAAATACTCCCACTGTAACAGTATGACAGTAGGAGTATGATAACTCAATTAGAACATTATTGGTAACACAATTATATTATTCAATAATTTAACTTACTTAGTTGTAGTATTTTTGCATACATTTGAATATTTCAGCCGTTTGTTGGGTCCAAACATAAAGCAAACTCTCGGGGGCGTATGGAAGCAATTTACCCAAATTGCACTTTAAACTAGGAAGCCGAAACAACCGCCGCTTGAAACAGCAAACTGAGATTAAGGAACTCGTGATAATTTGCGTCGAAATAATCCAATAACAGACGCAGATTGAACTGAGAGCTTTAACTATTAATACACCATTAATTTATGCACGCGTTGGAGTAGTAAACACACCGTTTCGTTGCGTAATGTAATGAAATGCAAAGCGATGGCGAGCTTAATAACTCGATTAGTCAAATTATTCAATTGGATAATTAATTTATCCACTTCTGAATTTACTCAATGACATCTGGATATTTCTATTAAAAATATAGTAACTAGTGATTCATAAAATGCCGCATGTGGCGCTGTCATTACCTTTACTCCCCTCGAAGTAAATTATTCCTACTGACGGTTTAAATTATAGTCACTTTATTAGTTGCACATTAGGCAACCAATTAAACACGTATTTTTGTATTTATTAAGAAAAAGAATTAAAAGTTGAGTTGATGTTTAATAAAAGTTTGTTGTTTGTTGAGTTTTGTTGAGTAATTATCATTAGTATACTCTGGAGAATCTTAAACAACAATTAGCTTTAGAAATAATTAATTTATTTATTTTGAATTAACTTTATACTTGTACGCAATGCCATCTTATTTTTTTAATGAAAAATACAGTAACTAGTAGTACATAAAAACGCCGCATCTGGCGCTGTATCTACTTTACTCCCCTCGAAGTGAACTATTCCAACTGACGCTGGTCAAGTCTCCGCGCACAACTTTCACAAATCTTAAAAACTCAACTCATTCAAATATTAATTTAAATAGTGTTTCTTTTGATACACTTCTAAAAACAGTAAGTTTTTCTTAATATATTTAATATACATTTCTGTCTTTTCTGATATAAATCCACTTAAACTTTTAAAAATTCAATCCAGAACTTTTTTATTTGACACTTTTGTAGGTTAGGATTTTTTTCATCGGTTGATCCATCTTAAATGTTCGCATTTTCACACATATTTCACAAACTTGTTAACGAAACATCGAACTTTAACCCGCATTCACGTTGAGGGATTTTATGCGATAAATTTCGAGAGTATAACGCTCACATTGCGGTCGAAACTTTTTGTCGTACATCGAGTTTAGCCCGGCAACTTTAGACGGGCATCGTATTATTAATAAATCATTACACTGCGCTTATTAAATTCGCCAGCGTGTACACACATCAGACACATTACATTAATCTTATATTAAAACACAATTCAACGCAAAATAAACCTTCATATGTCTAATAACATGTGTGATTTTGTACATTTTGAGGTTATGATGAATGGTAAAAATAAAGTGAGGTTATAAAATATGCAAACCACAAAGCATGTTGCCATTTATAGCAGTAGATACAAGATAAGATGAAAATATATTAGTCTAGACGGGTAAACTTGAACTAAACTTGTAAAGTAAATATTTGTTTCTGTTAGACGCGAGGTTTTTTCGTTGTAGTGCTGGTTGCTTGCTTTTGTCATGCAATGGGAAGCAATGCAATGGCAGAAGTGACTAATTGAAAACGGTGGTCACTTTAGAGACTCTCAAACGCGTGCATAATTTAGTCTCAATGCATTTAAACTACTTCATTAAGTTGCACTCTATCGAGACTTTAACCTCGGTGGTTTAGTTTGGATTTTTTTCTTTAATTGCAGAAATAAACGGAAACAGTTTGAATTTTTTACATTTTTTAAGTAAAAAACTATTAAATAAAAGAAAAATTATTACTTTATTGGTGATAGAATGTTAATTATTAACAAAAAAATCAATTTTTACGTTTTTTCTTGTTTAAATGCTTATATCTCCTCTATTTTTGATTAAAATTTATTAAATTAATTTTTATTCTATTGTTACTTAGTCAAACTTTCATCTAAAAATGTTTTTCTCCGTGTTCTTACAATTATTTCGTGGAAACCTTAAATTTTAATCATTTTCAAATCAATTTTCCTTGAACAAATGTAATTTCCAAGTCAGAAACATGTAATTGTTAGCTCGGCGGGTAAATGCAATTAATTCCAGCCGTAGACTCGTAGGCTGTTGCTAAGTAAATCACGCATGTGGCGACTAGGCGGCTGTGTGCGCGTTTAGATAGGACTGAAACGTAGAGGACACAAAGTACACGAAGGATTCTTCACTCGACTTGGGCTCATGGTCTCAACTTGCAACCCTAGTCAGACCTCAGTCACCTACGCATTAAGATTTAATTAAACCCTTATTACGGTTGGGCTATTATCGCTTCTCGCCCGCATATTCATAATCGCAATGAATTTGTACCACACAATCATCATCATGAAAACACGTTTTAATATTTCATTTCTTTATTTTAGAAGCGCCAGGGAGATAAAGAGAAGTTTAAAGGGTGAGTTTTTATTAAATATTTTATGATGTTTTTTTAATTTTATGTTTTTTTGTAAATGTGAGAATGGATTTTTTCTTGATTTTTGGAAATATTGATATTTTATATTTAAAATTTTTGAAAAAATGAGTGAAAACGCAAGAAAATTGGTTAATTGTGTATTTTTTGCTATTAGTAGTTCCACCCGTGACTAAAGTCCATGACTAAAGTACTTTAGCCACGGCTTTGACCACCCGTGATTAAAGTATCACTTTTTGTATTTTAAAACCGTGAAAAACTTGCGTTATACAAGTTAAAATTTAAAAAAAAGTTCCATAAAGAGTAAAAATTTAGTTTTAAGTAAAAACCTTTTTAAATTCAATTAATAATTCATAAAACGCTATTTTTTTTTAATAAAACTGAATATTTTGCTTCCCCAGCTATTTTTCAATAGATACCGCTTCAAATTTCATACTTTTAGGGCAGAAATTAACCCTAAATTATTATTTTTTATCGACACTTGATACTAATAGGAAGTTTAAAAACCCCGTCTCACAAATAACTTTAATGTCGCGATGCGCATTTCGAAGGCTAAGCCTTCCTCTTCAGGCGAAGGAATTATAAAACTGAAACTTCCTATTAGTATTTGTTTACTCACAGTGCATCAAGTAGTGTAAATCGACACTTGATGATTAATGACTTAATTCATTACTTTCTTGCGAGTAAGTCGACGCCACTACCTGCAAGTGAATAGATCCATTGTATTCGTCTTCGTGCGGGGCTCGGCCGGATAGGGTTGGCACATAAATTCATGAAAATAATCGCCTTGCAATCGCGGCATTAAAGGATGCGGCACGCCAGATGGCAAGTCGTGGGAGTGTCCTGTGCGAGAGTCCTGCGGCGGCTCTCGGCGCAGCTCGAAGCGTTCTGGCATGGTCTCGCCCGCGCCTCGGCTTTTCCAATTAATTATATCCGTTATTGTCCGCAATAGAACGTCTGCACTATGCGGGCATGCGGCAAACAGTGCTTTCAAAGCTTTCAAGCGGTTCAAGCGTGTTGCGTGATCGGTTTTTACTCGGAGGGAATTTGTAATAATTGGTAATTGTTTATTTCTAATGGGATTTCGATTTGGATGGTTGATTTAGTCATAAATCACACTTATAGGTTATATTTAGTTGTTTTTTAGTAGTTTTAGTGCGTATTTAAGGAAAAATTATGTTTATTACTTTCTTTGGTGAATACGTAATCCATGTTATTTTTTATAAATATAAAAATATTTATTGATTAAAATTACAACGTGATTTTTTGGATTTACAGGTTTTTGTTGAGTTTGACATGTTTCGCCCAGAGGGCATCTTCATAATTTGTTGTAATTTTAATCAATAAATATTTTTATAATTATGAAAAATTATGTATTTTGACATTTTAACGTGAATTCAACTTTTATGCCTTATTTTACACGCTGTATGTTATATTTTTGGGACAAACAGTAGTCTATTTGCTTTTCCTCGGTCTAAACTAACTTTATGCCAAAATTTATTAAAATTGCTTCTGTGGTTTTTGCGGGAAAGCCGCACAAACAAACAAACAAACCGACATTCACATTTATGATATTAGTTTGGTCATGTTATTTTTAAATTTCCGAAAAAAATTCCTAAAAACTTAAAATATTTAATTTTCCTATTCAATATTTTAAAATTTTATCATTTTTATCAATAATACGCATTTAATCATGAATAGTTTATTTTTTAATAAAAAAATACTTAAAGTTCAAACAATTTCTGATTCATTTCAACTTTTGACTTTTTTCTCTCAGTTTACATTACATATTACACATTATGCAGTCAATTTCCATTCTATATTCCAAACGTGCTGGAATTACCCAGTTGTGTGCCGTGTCTGTAATAATTCCACGTGCGTAATTGTTCCCCACGGACATGCATCACATCGAATTCGCAGGTATCCGCTGGTATTTTCTCCCGCCGCTCGCTTACATCCTTTATTGGAAAAAGCGCCGACGGACAGCGTGATGAATACGAATAATGCGAACGAACACGAATTATGAGCCGTTGAACAGCCGCCTGTTCGCTCATTCGCATTCCAGTTCAAAACTAAAAATGGAGAATTAAAGACAACACCAGAAGCTAGAGATAAATTAGTTAAATCAACATAACTATCATTACCATCAATTAAGTAGTCGAAACTGGACAGTTGGTTATAAACTTGAATATGAGTTTAATGTTAATTGAATGTAAATTTATTCATTGCTAAACGCAGAAAGAATATTTTAATAGTTTTAGTAGTTTTAGTGATTTAATGTTTGAATGGTGTTGTAATAGGCGCAGAGAAACAGTTATTAATTATTCATAAACTAATCAAATTATAATAATAATATTTTTAGTGGATATTAAATGATGAATCAAATAATATTAATGATTTATTGATAACTATTTAATTTCTTGTTTTGAATACAATTTATCTTTATTTATCAATAACTTTTTGTACGAGTCTTTTAACAACTAAATCTTTTTGTGATTTTATCAAGAAATTTATTTAGAATTAAAAAGTGAAACAATTTTTATTATTATTTAAACCGTTTATGAGTTATTCAGAAGAAACTAACAAAAAGTAATTTTTTTCTACTTTTACTTTTAAAGCACCAATTTTTACGCGCTTTTCTACGATTTTAAGACACAAAATGAGGTAATTTATACACGGATGGTTAATTCCGTGATTAAAGTACTTTAGTCACGGACATTAGTCACGGGGTGGAGCTTGCGCTTGCACATTTGCCTAAATTTAAATTAAATATTATTACTTTTGATAAAAATTATTATTTTTAAAACTAGCTAAAACTAGATATAATCAAGTACATAAAAAAAATCTTTTCGATTATCTAACCATAAAAAGTAGTTAAAATCTAATAAATTGTCAACCGTCTAGACCTTCTACGTAGATCTTTAAATTTACGATTTAGTTTATTAAGTTTACGAGTATTTAAATATTCATTTCATCTTGGTTTTCTAAGTTTTTATAAGTTTTATAATTCAGTGAGAGGAAAGTAAGATGATCCGTCGGGCGTGTCCGATGTGAATTATTCAAATCTCGGACGACGAACGCCGACATTTGCATTTTTCGTCACGACACGCGGCGTGGATCGTCTTTTTTTTTCTCTCGTAGGTATGAGAATTCTCAGATTGCGCTCTTGCGAATGCGCGAATGAGTGAATGATATGTAAAACACTTGTAAATTACGATTACATCAAAAGCGTGCGCGAGATTATTCACAAGTTTAAAGAAACTTACAAGAGTCATCTGAAGAAATTTAACTGCATTTCGTATGAATTTATTCAGATTAAAACTAGGGCAGAATAATTTTCGTCTAGTCATCGTATAGAAAGTGAAAAATGTTGAATTATTCGTGATGAAATTATTTTTAAATTTATAATTTTTTACTTTATTTCATTTTATTTCCAAAACGGTTGGAGTTATTTTGATAAAATTTTCAGACAAGTTTAAACTTAGTCTAGAGAGTAATCTCAAGAAGTTTGGTAGGATAATTTTTACTGTAAGGGTGTTAAATAAGGGATGAAACTTGGTATGAATTTAATTATTGTTTTAGTTATATAATTTTATCATAGATGGCATTAAAGTGCATTATTTGCATTTTTTATTTAATAATTGTATTAAAATTAAGAATATTATTAAAATTTTTACGTAAAAAGTTGTGGAATTAATTTTTAATTCAAGAAAAACTATTTTATTTGATTTTTTACATCGGTAAAATGTGTTTTTTGCTTGATACTTCATCCGTAGACATTTTTTTGACAAGATTTCCTTCGTTTTATGCTTTTTATTGCTTTCCGCAGCTTAGTAAACGTGGCATCGCATAACGAGCGTGTTTTCCACGACTATTTCTCGACCCTCTACGCACGATTTTCCTGCGTGAAACGTTTAACTTTTGCGATTATTGCTTTTATCTACCGAGATGTTTATTGGCATTTATGACCAATATCCAAACGTCAAAAATGTCAAAAATACGAAGATAAATTTCTTTTTCTCTACGTGCCTGTTGTTTGTTAGTTATGGCATTTATAATATTATTCTAAGAAAGTTTTCATTCCGAATTTTCAAACTCCAGGGCATAATTCGTAATATTTAAGCGGTTTAGGTTTTTCCAGCTTCCCGTATTTAAACACTTGGGAAATCCGCCGGAGCGTACATTAATTTTTACTCCAAACAACCCTTCGTGGTAAGATACAAAATTCAGTCAGCAATTCGACTACACTATGCTTCACAAACCCAGCGCGTACTACTTAACTCAAATAATTTATTCTTGCAGCGTGGATGCGGTACTAAACTTTTTTAAGTACTTTTTCATAATATATATAAAATCTAAAAGTAGTAAAGTATAAAAAGGTTGCGAGTTTTATATCCGCATCCACACTGTATGTTTTCATGCAAAAGAAAATGATATTTGCATTCATATGTCGAACTCGATCTCGACCAAGCATATTGTCCGATGGTCTGGATCCAGCAGGACGCGTGGACATACACACGCAAGTAGTGTGAGTGCATTGTTGACTGTTCAGTCACGAGAGGCAAATCCGAACCGAACGGATGGCATAAAAGAGTGAGGAAGCGTCAGGGAAAAAATCGCAAAATCAGAATGCATGTTACACGCTTTCATGGCCAGCAGCAGGGTTTTTATTTGCATTTTTTAGCGCGGACACACGTTGGATCTATTTTGGAACGTGTAGGAGTTCAATACATTTTTGTACTTTATCTATTGGCTTGCATATTTTATTATATTTGCATAAAGGTGGAGAATAATTCGTAGAATAATAAAATAATAGTAATAGAAACAGTAAGTAATCGGGTTAGTTTCTATTTGTATTTATAAAGCCAAGTTGTGTTAGTTAAAACGTTTATAACTCAAGAACGACTGGACAAATTTTGATTATTTATAATTGGTTAGATTAGTCTTGGTCAAGAAAAGGAGAATAAGTATTAAAATACTACAAATTATATTATACAGGGTGTTAAAAAAGAGATGAAAATTGGTTGAAGTATTTGTAGTAGTTTTTATTTTAAATCTTCGACATTCACTCGCAAAAAAACTGTGAAATGTAACCCCGTGATTTAAGCCCGTGACTAAAGCACTTTAGTCACGGTTTTGGCAGTCTAAGTATAAAATATCACTTTTTGTGTCTCAAAACCGTGCCAAAATATTACGGTGGATTAATGTATAGAAATGGCAAAGTAAACTGAATTGTGTTTGACATGGAATTAATAACAAGACAATAAAATTTTATCATCCCATAAATTCTATTGTACGTATTTTCCTGTGAAAGATAATTATTGATTTCATATATACTTGTATGATGTCGAATGGCCTAATTATAGCATAAAATGTAAACTTTGATACAATATACTACAGTATCCTGTATTGGTATAGTGTATATTGACACAGACATCCATGTTTCCGGCCTCCCGCCTGTATCGGATGCGATAACGTAAATCCACATAACCTCAACTCTTCAGCCTCAAATGTGGCGCCGAAACTTTCCTGATAAGATATTGAGTTGTAAGATACACCTCGCAGCTATTATATTATACTCCTACGATAAACTTTCCATTGGATTAAGACGTTGAGGTTATGTTTGTGTAAAATTGTCTATTCTGTTTCAATTTGTAGATTAAATTAAATTATTGACGCGTCTTTGTGCACTGCATTATTCTTAATGGTATTAATTGTGTTAGAGTCTGGCGAGACTCTGCTGGAAAAGTAACAAACACAAAGCTTTAGTGAGCGAAAATCCAGTGTAATGGCAGCGGGCACGATTTGCGCGCAAGTTTGGTTTGACGGCATTATTCAAATCGCATTAGAAAACGCGTCTTAGGCACCCCAACAGCCGACACCCGAAAATCGCCGTTGAAGATGCTCGGTTTAACGAGATGCGTGTGCCGGCTGCTCACTGCGGAAACGTGATGCAAAGTAATGCAAAGTGATACTAAGTGGTGGAAATTATGTGAGACTTAACACTTCAGTACGTTTTAAGTATTTGTGCGGATTTACAATAAAATAAAACAAAACAAAAGATTTGCATTTATTAAAAACTAGCTTTTGCCCTCGACTTTGTCTCGGTAGTGTTTAATAAAAATGTAATTCGTTTTACTATTGTGTTCTAGATATAGTATGTGTCAATTCTATCAATATGATTCGCAATTTTATTTTAAAGAAATTAATTATATAAAGAACTAGCTTTTAACCCGCGGCTTCGCTCGCGAATATCTAAAATAATGAAGTTGCTTCCGTACGCGTCTGTAGTCACAGAAGAAGTAACAATGAAGTAGAATGGCGGGAAGTTTAAAATGATTGAAAGTATAGTCTATGGAAGTATAGTGTACAGTCTCCATAGTGTAGTCAATTGGATTTGATGTTGACGTAGCTGTCGGTAATACAGTGTGATAATACAGTGTGATGGTACTATAGTACTTAGGTTTGAGCTTCATTGCTGGAATGCTAGATGGCGTTAAAGCAGTCAAATAGCCAGATGCAGAGGTATTATTGGCTAAACGATTTCTTTATTTTATTTAAAAATAATTTTTTTATTAAATAAAAAGTAGCCTATAACCATTCGGGGACCACTAAGAATATGTGTACAAATTTTCATGATGATCGGTTAAGTAGTTTTTGCGTGAAAGTGTAACAAACATCAGGACTTTCGCATTTATAATATTAGTAGGGATTGCTAATAATGCACTTCAGCGCGTCATCTTGGATTCAACTATTTAACTATAACTATGATTGAAACTCATTGCCAACTTTTTCATATAGAATAGTGCTGTTTTAGGGTTTTCCTGTCAATTATTTAAAATTTTCTCGTCGTAAAATCAACCTTGGACTTTAACAAACTTTTTAAAAAAGAATTGGCCAAATTGGTCAAAGCGTTGTTGAGTTATGCGCTTACCAACAGATTTTGCGATTCGTTTTATATTATAGATATAACTTATGTTGGAGTTAACGTAAATGTCTCAAACATATAAAGTAAAGGAATTACAGGAAAATATTTATGCAAGAATGCAAGTTTTGGAATTTGAATTTTCACATGTTCACAATATGCACGTGCCATACTAGTTCGTAATGGTAACTGTTATCTATTTTATTCCGGGAATTTGTTGTCGCATATTTTAAGTGCCTGCATACTTTCCGGGCACGTCTCACGCGTAGGTTTTCTCCGGAAGGCGCAAATGGGACTTGACACCAATTCATCAATAAAATATGACGTGCATAAATTGATCCCAAAATGGATACTCGACGACTTTTTAAATAAATTATATCTCCTCAAATGCGCACACAGCAGCAATAAAACTAAATGTAGTTTTGCATTTTCAAACGTTTTCAATTACTTTGCGACTTGAAAAGTGCTTAAATATTTACTTCCGGTTTTAAAGTGAATTTCAAAGTCTATTACTTTACAAACCAGCATCTCATTGGCATTTTAAGCTTACGTAAGCTTGAAAATACTTACGTGTTTAGTAACACACGTTTAGTTTTAGGTTTTCTGAAGTCTCCCGAGACGGAGCTTTGAGTTTTGTTTGTTTTGTTGGTATTTGCCAGAATGTAGTGAATTAGCCACGTCCTGCATCGAAAGCTCTGCTGCAGTGACGTAAATCTTTTCTTGATAAAGCAAAATATAAAAGTTTAACGGTAAAAGTTAGAAAAAAGTATTGAAAGCTGTGAAAAGTTTTGTAAACAAAATTACAGTTTCTAACAATATTAGGGTTTATAAATATTTTAGAAAATATAAAAACAAAACATTTTGGGGTAAAAATTAGGAAGTTTTGAGTATTTGCTAAAAGTATTTAATTTTAACTCATTAAAATGTTTCATTTTGCCTCATTAGTATCTTGCGCTGAATCTACGTTTGCGGGTTCATTACGGTGCTTACATTCAATTAAAATGTTTTATTTAAAGAAACACTCGTTAGATGGCGCTACTTGCCAAATATATTACATAAGTGTGGAAATTTCAATATAAAATTTGCAATTTTGTTTTAAAAAATAATAAAAGCTAATAATGCACTTTTGCGCCATCTGGGAGGCAAATATTCAACTATAACTATGATTAAATGGACATATCAACTTTCAACGCTTATTTTACACCCTGTACATCATAATTTTGAATATTTTAATAATTATTCTTTTTTCTAAGTCAAAAAGTATCCTATAAATCATAAATCATCAAAATCTATCAATCCGTTCTTGAGTTATAAATGTTGTAACTAACACTTTGTTCTTTTTGATCAAAATACTGCACAAAATATTTACCCAACTACAATCTGTGCCCTATTATATTAATCTAATCAGGTCAAGGAACCCGCAACATTTGGCTAATTAAAACAAAAGAAACATCCCATCCACTAATGATATAATGTTCTCCATTATCTTCCATTATCTGTATCTCGTTATCGCGAAATATTTCGTGATTTGCACGCGCTGGCAATGACGTTCGCGCACGCAAATTGTTTGATTGTGTCGAGTGGTGCTGTAAGAGAGCCGACTACCTTCAAGCGTGTTTCAAGTGGTTTGCGTACACTTTGCAGCACACGTTGATTAAATTGCAACTTACAAACAATGAGTTCAAAAGCACACACAAATGTTTTCCGCCGTTTTACATGCGGCGCGGCGCGCGCGCGTGGAAAACGAACGAATTTCGCAGCGTGCGCAAACTTAAATTAGAAATTAACTTTAATTAATCACACTTGCACTCGCGTAACGCTAACGTTTAGTTCTGTGTAATTTAATTTCGAAAACAAACACATTGATATTGTTATTCAATCAAAGGTGGCGCTGTTGCACAATATATCATAACTTCATGTATAATATAAAAATGAATCGTAAAGTCTGTTGGTAAGCGCATAACTCAACAACGCCTACACCAATTTGGCCAAGTTCTTTTTTAATGTTTGTTAAAGTCTAAGGATGGTTCTTACAGCGAGAAAAATTTGAATAATTGCCGGGAAAACTCTAAAAACAGCCTTTTTCTATAAGATAAAAGTTGGCATTGAGAATCAATCGTAGTTATAGTTAAATAGTTGAATCCGAGATGGCGTGTTAAAGTGCATTATTAGTAATTCTTTATATAATTAATTTGTTTAAAATAAAATTGCGAATCTTATTGATAGAATTGACACATACTATGTCTAGAACAAGAGAGTAAAAACAAATTACATTTTTTTAAACACAACTGGGACGAAATCGCGGTCAAAAGTCTAAAATAAAACTAAACATTTTAAGTTATTATTTATTTATTTAAAAAATGCATAAATAAGCATGAACATAAATAAATTAATAATAATTTAATGGTTGTCCAGGGATAAATCCAGGTTGACCATAGGTGTCCTTAACCTGTTCACGACGATAATAACTATCCGGAATCTGTGGCCTCTCCGGTTGTTGCGGTACCCTGATATAAACCGGGTATGGTTTTGGTACTTCAACCTTTACTTGCACAGGATACGGCTTGGGTACCTCCACTCTTACAGGTACCTTAACCTCAACTGGTACTCTTACTTCTTTTGTAACATGCACTGGATACGGTTGTGGTTGTGGTACATGCACGGGTACCTTCACTTCTTTGATGACTTGAACAGGGTACGGTACGTTCCTAGTCACTGGTACCTCTACTCTCACCGGGTATGGCTGTCGGACGTAAACTGGGACACGTACTGGTACTTCTACACGTACCGGAACTTTCCTTTCGACTTGTACGGGATACGGTTGGGGGACACGTACCTGCACAGGTACTTTCACTTCTTTTGTTACATGAACAGGGTAGGGTTGTGGTACTGGTACACGAATGTGTACAGGTACTTTCTTTTCGACGTAGACTGGGTATGGTTGGGGGACTTGAACGGGGACACGGATGATTTGAGGTTGTTGGGGTTGTTGAGGTTGTTGAGGGGTCCAGGTGTTCCATTGGTTGATTTGTGGTGGGGGCTGGTATCTTGGTGGGCCGTAGTAGTCTTGAGGGACAGGGCCTAATCCATGGATGAATCAATTGTCATAAAATGACAAAAATCTATAATAAAATTTAAAAAAAACATTATTTGTATAAATAATATAAATAATAACAATTATTGGTAATCTTACAGAAGCAAAACGCATTTTTCGATTTTTGTTGTACACTTTTGGTTAAACAAACTCAAACTGATGATAATATTTAACTTTTTCATCTTTTATACTCACAAAAGATAAATATTTCGAAACTGTTACATAATTTTCGTCACATAAAGAATGCATACATTTATTTGTTACATTGAGCAACGCATACAAGATTTATGCACAGTTTGCATTAAAACCATCTTCTTACCATTCACTATACACTCAATACCAAATAAAAATAAAACCAGTTTTATTTACTTACTATAAATTATTTAAATTGTTTTTTTTTTCCTCTGCGTGAATGATATTGAAAAGTGTGAAAATTCATATTTTCACTTTTTCTTTAAATATGTATGAGCAAGTTTTTATTTGACATGAAAAACACGTTTGTGACTAAAATACAAACATGTAAACATTTGTGATATGATATAACACTGCGCCAGAATTTATTGGATTTCTGCAAAATGTAAAATCGTTCCGGCGGGAATTGTCAGCGAAACGTTTCACCCCGGCGAGGATATAAGAGTATTTACGATTCACGGGACGAGAGTGAATATTATGAGCAACGCGGAATAACGTTTGAAAAAATTGAACGAGAACAAATCCTTTTAACGTTAAACAAGCTTTACTTGCAAGACAAGCATGAAGCAAATAAGCTCAAACTGCTTTTTATTATTATTCTTATCTTTAGCGTAAATATAACCGTCGGAAGAAGAGTTTGTAACAAACATGAAGCTTCAATATATTATGTGAAAATTTTGAGAAAATTTTTGGTATGAATCTGAATAGATGATATTTTCTTATTCTATCAGATGGATAAATATTTCCGGAATACGGAAATGATGTGTATTAGGGAGTGATAACACACATATGCGTGGGTGCGTGCGGGCATCATAAATCAATCCGACGCAGTTTTTTTCGTCGGGTTTGATGACTTAACGAGTCAATCGGTCGATCAAACACATCAATCTTGCTTTCATGGGATTTTATTGTTGCCAAACTGTTTAATTTACTATATTTCCATATTTTCCTCTTTTTTATTTCTTTTATTGCCTAAAAAGACATTTTCTATTATTTCTATAATTAAATATAGAAAAATATTTAAATACTGCGTACTTTCTATTATAATGCATTATAAATCATGACAATAGAAATAAATTATAGATAAATAAATATACAATCCGGTGATTTATTAATTTATCATTGAATCACGCAAATATTACGAATTCAAGGAATAAATAAAATTGCATGCCATAAATCCAGCATGTATCGGTACTTACCTTCTCTTTTTGCATCACCGGAGTTGACTCATAAATTTCCATTAGTTATGTTAATTATGTTGGTGTTGGCCACGCTGTGCGGGCAATTTTATGAGCGTTGGTGCAGGCGTAGGCGTAGGCGGTGCGCCAGTTAACCGAACGAGAGCTGCTACCTGTGCCAGCACATGCAAAACAGGGTGTAAATTTTAATTTGTTTAAGTACCGCGTAATGATTGTTCCGGATGCATATCGCATGATACATTGTGCATACACTTTCAGCTGGAAAATTGAAATATCAAGAAACAGTTGAATAGCAGTATACCTTTAGGTTACTGATTAATTAAGTTATTACTCATACATGAATTAGCATGAAACCACAATTGGATACATTTCTGAGTAATAATTCGTGTCTTTGATCATTGCGCATCGTGGATGGGACACGTATTGTGGTGCAATTTATACTTGAGCTTAAAACCGTTAATGTGCTTAACGTGCGCTTAATGCGCTTAACCCATCATTCTTCCTCGAGGGAGTTCGGTGCTTCCGGAAAAGCGGATCGGACAAGCAGGCGAAAAGTGCATTATATTCAGCTTGATCTCTTACTTGTACTATGCAACTTCTTTTACAATTGTGAATTTAGAAGAAAAGAATGTAGAGTATATTGGGTTGCAGCAATTCAAAATATTCACAAAAAAATAATTCATTTTGATATTTTTCAACATTTCTTTTCTAAAACACTAAAATTGAAATAATAAATGTTATTTAAAGCTAGAAATTTATCATATTAAATAAATACCACATCTTACCACTGATAAATGCCCGGAATTACCGTGAAGCATTGCAAACTTCTCACAACTCGAGTACTTAGCAAATATGACTGCAGGTAAACTTGGCGAATGCAATAATTTCACACATTATTTATGCGCTTGCATTACGTACCACTCAATCACTGATATAAATGGTTTGAAATTAAAAGTATTAGTTCGCTGAAAGTTGGTTAGTAACTGACGTGTTGGGAAACTACTGAAAACTTAAATGAAACATGACATAAGAGAAGTCGTAGAATGTAGAGTGAAATAGTGAGAATGGAATAGTCCACAGTGGAAGAAACAAGGGGTGTATAGGTAGAGTTGACGCGTCGGACGTGCGTGCGTGACGATGACTGGCATCACGTGTGCATGTTGGACCAATCAGAACGTGCGACGTTGCAACACGTCGCGTGATTGCGCTCATGTGACTCAGAAGTGCAGCGTCACTGAAGGTTATTATAGTCGGTGAATTCAAGCTGAAAACATCTAGAAGAATTTGTAAATTATCAGGTATAAAAAAAATTAGTAAAGTTAGTTACAGCGTGTATAACTCAAGAACGGTTGGATAGATTTTGATTATTTCAAATTTATTGTATTCATCTTTGTCCAGAATATGAGAATATTAATTAAAATTTTGAATATTTTGATTTTAATGGTGTTAAATTTGAGGTTAAATTGGAAATAAAATATTAGTCGTAAATATAGTTGCATAATATAATCAGAGAGGGCGCTAAAGCGTATTATTACCATTTCTCATTACTAATTATTAGTAAACTAGTAATTTTATTTTAATTAATCATAAATCACTAGCGAACATTCAGTTTAATCAATGGTCATCATTATTACCCTTTGTAATTGTGGTTTTAATTCATAATGAAGCGTTATTTTAATCACTGCTTTCACTCCCAAATAAATAAACAAACAGCGCTGTTCAATGATACAAAACACCAAATTAATTACTCTCAGTTGCCGAAAATAGAACATTTGAACCATTTAGCCATTCCATCATGGTTAGTATAACATCTCCCCACACGCGTCATGCAAATCCACCGAAATTCTAATAAATTGCGCATTGTCCACGCTTTTAACCCTAATTAAATAACAAATGCACATTACAAATATTATATCATAGTCGCTCATGTGCAGAGCTAGTTTGCATTGTGAGCGGATTGCGTTCGTGCGGTGTCCCCTCGCTTGTTTGCCATCCAGAAACAGTCCGTGAGCTTTTCAATCACGGCGCGCGCGAAACTGAGCGAAAAGCCCACACACAGCACGCCACGATGCGTTTGCGGATTGTGTGGATATTATTATCCGAGGGCAACGCTGTCGCACGTTGCGTTTCTGCACAGTCATCGGCGCATGCAGAATCGGATTTTCATTTGTCAACGGTATTTGTATGTATTTGTTGTTTCGAACTTCATTCGCCGTCAAATGCAGTCAACTGTCTCATTCACAGTTTGTATCTATTCTCAAAAGGTCACAAAGAAAACAATTTGTATTTTATCTTTTAAGATAGAAAATCTTTTGTTCGGTTGTATGTTATTGAATTACTCTTAAACGGTTCGTTCAATTTTGATGAAATTTTTTTGTGGTAAACTACGGGTATTCGTGGATGGTTTATTTGAAAAATTGCATCAGATATGAAAATATTTTAATTTAAAAAAATTAATCAAAAGAAAACAATTTTTTGGTTGTGTTTTTTCGCTGTATTTGATTTCATCAACAACCCCACCCCGTGACTAAAACCCATGACTAAAGTACTTTAGTCACGGCGGTGTTTAAAGTACCACTTTTGATACCACAGTGAAAAAACTAATAATTTTTAAAAATTCTCAAAACTGTTGCACAATGCCGCTAAAAACAGTTTGTAACATTTTGTAACATGTCAATGTCCACGAAAAACGAATCAGTTAACCTAACTTTCGTGATTTCCCTATTATCAACTTGTTTAAACCAACTTTTCGGCCGCTATTTGCCATCGTTTTTGGAGCCAAATAAATTAGTTTCCTTTGTCTAGTGACCTATTACGCAAAGCCAACAAACCAACAAGCCCGACCGAAGCTCCTCAAGCATAATGGACGCACTAAGCATTAAACATTCAACATCCGACTGCGTGGGCGCCGCTGAATTTCTATTTGCACGTTGGTTGTGGGTCATTTTAGAAAATTGTGCGCGCGCGTCCTTTTTCCGACTGTTGACATTTAATATTCGTTGCGCTGTTGACATGAAACCCATCCAATCAATTAAAGCGCGCGCCGGACGCCGACGTTAAATGTGTTGACATTTCTTTTATTCGACGCGCTGCGTTTCGAATGCAATATTCTAGGGCGATGTTATAGTAATTGTGTATAAACAATAAAAGTACATGCGTGCAGTGTTAATATTTGTTTATAAAACTCAATTCTGTTTGTTTATTTGCGAATAATTTTTCATTAAAAAATTGAAAATTTTGAAAAAATTGAAAAATTATTAAGTTTTTTGCCTAGGCAATAAATTTTCAATTTAATATCAAGGCAGTAAAGTAAAGATTTTACTAAAAGTTGTTTATTCGTGAATATTTTAATTTTTTTTCATTAGAAATTTGAAAAATGAGTAAAAATAGAGAAGTTATAGACTTTTCTGCCTAGGCCGTAAATATTTATTTTAATATTAAGGCAGTATAGTAATATTTTACCATTATTTTCAATTAAGTTAATTCTGAATGCCAAAAAATGTATTGTTTTCTTTTTTCTTTAATGCCTAGGCATTTTATTTGTTTACAAGTCTGTTCTTGATTAGTTTCTAACAGATTTCACTTGACGCATTGTTGAATTATCCCTAGAAGATTCTTTCGCAGCGAAATCCTAAGAAACCTCCTCAACAATGAAGAACAATAGACACAGCATTCCTTTTCCCGTATATTTTTTCCCTTTGCTTCCAATTCTATTTGCTTGCTTTCATTTCTGGTAAAGTTGTATACTCGCCAGATTGTACTCAAATACAGCGCGCGTATTTTTCCGTCTTCCGCCTCGTGCGTTGCCTCGTTGTCTCGCCTTCCAATTTCCACCACATACCGAAACACTAAAACGTCCATTCTTGAACTTATTATCCACCTATTCAACGCGTCCAGACACACAACCGCAGGAATAAAAAAAAGAAAAGCGGAATGAGCGAACGAGTGAACAATAAAGTGAACGAGTCATCCCTAACTCCACGAATGCGAATGCGTAGTCCTAGTTGGATTCGAATTCGAATTCGTATTCGGTTCGTATTCAATCGCGTTGGCGGATCGGCGGATCCACGGATGAAATTGAATTATTCGATTACGAAAGAGCCGGGGCGGTGGCGGTGGCTGTGTGGCTGTGGCTGGAAAATGCGGCGTCGAGGGACGCGCCGCGCCGGCGATAGTTTTCGAGGTGACAATGCTTGTCATTTACATTTATTGCCCTTCGCGTATTTGCGCAGCACTCAGCGCAACAACATTGAATTGATGGAATTGATACCACTGCGTAAAAAAAGTGTGTTAGGAAATAACATAGCTAAATTCAAAGTAATACAAAAGTATTACGAGGAACATCTGTGGCTAATTGTTTGGTTTTCAATTAAATTTAAAAATTACTGTTTGAAGAAAACGAAGAGTTATAAAATTTTATGTTTGCGTTAGAAATTCACTTTGTTTTAGTGAAAGAAAGTTAAAAAAAAATTATCCTCGTGACTAAACCCCGTGACTAAAGTACTTTAGTCACGTCCATGTATAAAGTACCACTTTTTCTTTCTCAAAACCGTGGAAAAAATGACAAAATTATGTTTTTAGAAAAAAAATCGGAGAATTTATTTGTTGACCTTCAGATTTTTTCAATGTATACTTTAGATTCCCCCTCCACCAATGAATATATTTCTCTACTAGGCGGATGGTAACAATATCTATTCTGATTTGATATGCAAATTCAATGTTTTACGCAACTACCTCTTTCCAAACACGTCGAAACCGACGAAAACAGAAGTTTTCAACAACATCACTACGTCTGAATCAATTTAAAACAATCAAATAATTTTCCACGTGATAAAATTCAATTCCTTTCCTTTTCTTTAAATTAGTTATCTGTAGTCGATATTTTCAAGTCGAATTTTTTCCTTCCTTCCTTCTTTTCCGTTTTTTTTTATTGCTGTTGTCTCCTAAATTTTGCAACAAATGACGCGGAATTAAACGTCATACATTCAGCCGTCGGTAGCAATGGAATGCAATTATTCGAAGGGGTCCGAAAAAAACATTTCCGAATATTTCGATGGCGCTGACGACGGCTTTGAGCGCCTGCGAAAAGATTGGATGTGTTTGGAAGCGAGAGTTTTGCGCAGGGATAACTTACAAACGACATTAGGCGTCGCGCACATTTTTGTCCGAATCAATGAACAGTGAATTTTCTTCTCTACGCCGAGCTTAAAATCATACTTGTGCAAATCTTAAACTTTTCAAAGCCGACAGAATGGGAGAAAAAAGTTGAGATGTAATCCGGATTAAGTTTTTTTAGTTGTTGAAGTTTGGTGGAGGATAACTTATGGCTTAAAATCAGAGAGTATTGATTGATATGTCATTAAAAGTGAATTTTTAGTATTTAATAATAGTATATTTAGTTTCAAGTGGCTAAATGGTTGCTTTAGTCACGATATTGATTAAGAGCAAGCGTAGCGAGCGTTTAATCAATCTCGTGTTTAACAACGATTAGCCACGTCATGTTTACCTTGTGTTGCTCCGTAGGAAAATGCGCAGGCGCAAGCTCCACCCTGTGACTAAAGCCCGTGACTAAAGTACTGTAGTCACGGCCTTGCTGGTCTGTGTTTAATGTACTACTTTTTGTCTCTAAAAACCGTGGAAAAAGAAATGTTTTAAAGGTAGAAGTAGAAAAAATTATATAGAATATGATTTTAAATATTAATTAGCAGTTATAAAACTTAAAAATGTTTCCTGATGAAGATTTAGTAGTACGAGTATAAGTTCATTTTAATGATATGTGGAATAAAATATGTAATAATACCGTATTTCCTGGTAAGTTGGTACTACTTTCAACATGTGCAAACCGTAAAAAATACTCGTTACTTTATAGGAACATATTTAAATTGCCTAGTTATCTCTTTCATTCGCATTTGAGCGCAAGCCAAATCATATAATATGAGAATTTTGCAATCTTTGCAATTCAATTGATATTCCCCGGAAATATGAAAGCATTTTCTTTCTATAGGAAGAATATTGATAAACTTGGTTTATGCAAAATTGGTTGCAACTACTCGTATGTACTAGTAAATACTCCTTTATCAAAATAAATACCGTATTAAACTAATTAAAAAATGTAATATTTTCATAATGAAAAATTAAATATTTTTATCAAACGAATTCTCAATTTAGTAATTTATTTCATAAGAATAAAATTTATGTATTTTTTTTGCCAGTAAGATAAATATTCGCATAATTTTGATACACTATCGTATCGATGCCAAATATAACCTCAAAGTTTAAAAAAATTACGTAATTTACTCATTATTGCATTAAATTGAAAAGTTGCCAAATGACTGCCAGTGTATTAGATCTATAAAAATTACATGAAAGGAAATTAATATTTCATGCTTCATGCTCATGACTAAAGCCCGTAACTAAAGTACTTTAGTCACCGCAAAATTAAAAATTTACAAAATTTAAATTTTAAAATTTTACTGAAAATGACTCGTTATTATTCTATAATAACTCTTAAATAATTTGTTTCAGATATAACTTCCCTTGGCAATGCGTCAAAACAAATCCCCACCCCAAAATCATTCTGCGCTCGTTACGTTCCCCATCATATCACGCTTGGCGGAGCGCAATGGGAAACAATGATCTCTTCTGGTCCAGCGCGCGTCCCAACGCAAAGCGATATTGATTATCACACATTCACATTCACATTCACTCGCCGTATTGACTCGCTCGCGGCTATCCGGCGATTATCAACTCGAGTAAATCGCATCCGCCATCAACGCAGCGATAAACATCTCTTTAAAACAACAAATATTTATTTGTAAATTAAATCAAGAAAATTAAATAAAAATGAATGAGACACTCCTGGATCCGTTCGCCAACGTCTTGTTCACATTGGATTCGATGGAGAACGGGACGAACACAACGAATAACACAGGTATGTTTTTATTTTGTTTTGGGTCTGATTTGTATACAATTTGTAAATTGTAAATTGATATTGTGCAATGATGTTTATGCTATTGTAATTGATTGCTTTGTTGAAGTGGACGAAGGCAATCGATTTATTTTGCCGCTATGGAGACAGGCTTATTGGTCTATTCTGTATGCGGGGATGGTAATTGTCGCTACCGGCGGCAATTTAATCGTCATCTGATTGTCCTTGCTCACAAGCGTATGAGGACTGTATTCAACTATTTTCTACGTAAGTAAAAAATTTATTATTAATTTTAATTTAATTTAAAAGTTTCCATTTGATGGTAATGCAAACTCGTATTTAATTAAATTTGGTTTTTATTGGTTGCACGAAATCAATTAAAAATATTTATTTCATTTTAATTTAATAAAAAATAAATATCAGGCGTTGTGTTGACAAATTTTACCACCTTATATCTGACATTTTCGTCTAATCGGTATAAAATGTGGATTTTTTAAAATGGAAATAAAAAAATTTGTTTTAAATGTTATTAAATACGTGATTTATTGGTTATTTGAAGTACTAAAAGTTTTAGTATACAGTTTTTATAGTTTTAATGGTTGAGAAAAGAAAACTTTGATTTTTCTCATATAAACGAAAGTAAATCATTTTAAAATTCAAAGTAATGGTTTTGTGCTGTACCGTAGGCAAATACGCAGGCGCAAATTTTACCCTGTGATTAAAAACCCGTGACTAAAGTAAATTTTTATTCACGGTTTGATCCGTCCATGTGTAAAAATATATATTTTTGTGTTCCTAAACCGTGAAAAACCCGCGTTTTAAAAGATGAAAGTAAAAAAAATTTTATTAAAAATTCTAATAAATAAAATGATTTATCGGCTAATTCTATATATTAAAGTTTAAGTGTACTGCCTTTTATAGTTTTTAATAGCCGAGGAAAAGATAAACTATTTCTAAGGTAAAAATCTTTAAAATTTGAAATTATTAAAGATATGAATTAGATTTTACCTAAAACATAAATTTTCCTCAAGGCGTTAAAAATACGTAATTACAAAATAATAATTTATTTTGATTTTATAATACTAAATCCCTTGATTTTTTACTCTTATTTTATACCATCAATGTTTAAATGCTTCGGTAGACAGCGATCACGTTTTACAACTCACTTCCCGTTCACTTTTTTCCTGTTTGAAACGAAAATTGCACAATTTAATATCATTACAACTTCCATTTTCGAAATTCCGTGCCGCGCGTGGCTGGCGCTTCGCTTTTTTCTTTCTCCCCTCGCTTCGTTTGTGTGCGCGGCGGCGTATTTTCCGCAACGGCGGAGTCGAGACCCGAGATGCCAATCGGTACTGCTATTATGTATTTGGTCAAAGCCGCCCCCACGAGACAAGTTCTTTTAACTCGTTTTAATAACGCCGGCGCCCTGGAGGTGGATACTGCATCAACGCTCGCGACACCCCGCGACGACGTTTTCGGAGGCCCTGTCGAGGATTAAAGTTCTTTTTAACTCGTTTAATAACCGCCGGCGCCCGCGGGAGGCGGATGTAATTGCATCAACGTTCGCGATACACTCGCGACGACGTTTTCGGAGCGACGATGTGGACGTGACCGACATTTTGCGAAACAATATGGACATAATGGTAATGGTAAACTTCTAAAAAGAAAAAATATTTGAAATTTTGAACGAATATTACAAGTTTTTTAAGAGTGGGATTTTTGAAAAAGAAAAAAATATATTGCGTTTCATTTGCAATAAAACGGGGTATTAATTTATGTAGGTTTCAGAATATTTGATCAATTTTGTGCATTTAATATTTTTATAGATATATCTGTATAATTGAAAGCAGACGTATGTATTTTATTGGAAAGCAATTCAATAAATTGCCCTAAAAATGTTGAAAAGTAAATTTGATATTTTAGTTTCGCTGTTTTTTATTTTTTCATTTCTACCGACGTATGCTGAAATATATTATTTGCGGATACTTAATACACTTTTTTTACTTCCATCTTGAAAGCTTCAGTTTTTCCACGGTTTTGAGACACAAAAATTGGTATTTTAAACACACACCGCCAAGGTCGTGACTAAAGTACTTTAGTCACAGGTTTTAGTCACGGAGTGGACTACAATATTTCCTCATAACATTTCCCTCCGGGACAATTTCTTATTAAAACTATCAATTTGCAATTTTTACAATTTTTGGGGTTTTCATTGATTTTGTAAAAAAAATACTTTTAGTTATTTATAAAAAATATTTTCTTAAAATTAACAATACGTTAACCCCAAGAAAATCCTTTATTTCTTGTATAAACCCGAATGTTTGAGGAGCATTAACAAGTCCAAAACAAATGTTTTTCAAGTGTCCCTAGTGTCTCCTCCAAACGCGCATTGAATAACAACACTGAATTAACTTCTGCTTATAATTACTTTAAGACATTTATTAATGAAGCACTGCGTAGTTTTTAAATCATATTTTCATACTTTGACAGACATTTTATCGTAGTTTTTACAGTACGATAAAAAATCTTGAATAATTGGAGAAAGAAAATTATTAAACTTGTTTTTTACAGTAAATCTTTCAATAGCGGACACAATGGTCTCGACACTAAACGTCACCTTCAATTTCGTCTACATGCTGAACGCTGATTGGCCATTTGGTAAATTGTACTGCAAAATAACGCAATTTATCGCGGCTTTGTCTATCTGCGCATCCGTCTTCTCTCTAATGGCCATTTCTATTGACAGGTAAGTTTTATTACCTTACTTACTAAAATTTTATTATAATTTTCTTTCAAAACATTTTTTAAAATATAAAAATATTTAATCTGAAATCCACCGGCTGGATTTCGGTTGAAATAAGCTCTCAACTTAAGATTTGATTTGAATTGGATCGCAAAGAAATATTATCGATAAGTTGATTGAAACTGAAGACGAACGAATTCGGAATAAGAATAAGATTAGAAAAGTAGGTGAAAGTGGAGGTGGTTCCACGGTTTGTGGGCCTTAAAGAACGATAACGTGAACGTGAAGTGATGCTGGAATCGCTGAGGACGTTAATTAATCCACAAGCCGTGAAAACCGCGCCGCTTTGGTTTTCGCAAAGCTGTAAATTGGATTAATGCGAGTCGCAGGTTTTTCTTCCAATGCACAATTAAAATTTTTATTGATTTATCCCAAACATTAATTACAATCGCATCTACCCCTAAAAATAATAAAATCATCAAAAAATTCTATTATCCAATCATCGTTATCTTGTTATAATCGAAATAAAATGGGATCATCGACAAAAAATAATCCAATTGCTGGTAGTACAATGGATTTTTCTACAAAAACAAAAAGCATGAGTTGGCGCTTGAGTTCGCGTTTGATTTCAATTTTGATTCGGATTCAGATTCAATCTGTGCTACGATGCACGCGCGGCAAATTCGTTTTTCGTCTATCTTTAGCCCTTGAGCGTATGCAGAGTTTGGGCGGCGGCAATTTGGACTACACACGCGTTCCCGTAAAACTTTTCCAATAATGAACTGGAAACGAATACGCGCAGCGCTCGTCCTCGTGTGAGCTATCAAAATTAAACAATCTGATTACCAAATGGTAATGAAGCTATTTGTTAGGGCAAAGCGGGGTGTTTATTGTGGTGATTAATGAAATTTATTCTTGAGATTGAATTAAACTACGTGTCAACTACAATTTAAACTTTTTACTACTTCATAAAAGTTTATTTTATTTACTTGTAGTAACAAAAAGTTTTAATTATGATTTATATTTGGTTAAAATAATGATTTTTATTTTTGTTAAGTCAAAAAATTGTTTTTTTATGTTTTTGACCTAAAAAGTCTTTGACTCTTTGATATGTTTGGACTTTGGACTACTTTTGGATAATATTGTTTTCCACTCTGTGTATCACATATCCTAGCCTACTTTTGACAACATGGCACTCAACTGTTTACTTTACTTTATTTTCTTGATCTCTGCGAGAAACCAAAGGAGTTTATGGCAAATAAGCAGTGGGAAAGTTTGTGGATGATGTTTTCGTTGTTGTTGTTGACAGATACATGGCGATAATGACGCCGCTGCGGCCGCGAATGGGCCGAATTGTCACTCTATCGCTGGCTATTGCCACGTGGGTGCTCGGCGCCATCATCTCCAGCCCCAATCTGTACGTCTACACTACGTTCGCGCTACCGGAGAGAATAATCTGCTATTCGGAGTGGCCTGATGGTCTTACAGGCGTATCAAAGTTGGATTACATGTAAGTTATTTTTTATAAGATATGCAACCAATATTACATTGTATTACCATATAAATCATAGTTTTGTTAGTTACATCATTTATAATTCAAGAACGGTTGGACAGATTTTTATGATTTTTGGTTTTGGATTTGTCTTCAGCATGAATAAGATAAAGAGTATTAAAATATCAAAAATAATTATTTAAAGGGTGTTAAATTATGGGTTGAGTATTGATACATACTGATATCATATTTATAGATAACTAGTTCAATTCTAGATAGCGCTAAATGTCATTATTAGCATTCCTCATTTCCTAAAAATAAAATTTCGTTTTAAGATATGCAACCAATATTACATTGTTTACCATATAAATCATAGTTTTGTTAGTTACATCATTTATAATTCAAGAACTTGGACAGATTTTATGATTTTTGGGTTTTGGATTTGTCTTCAGCATGAATAAGATAAAGAGTATTAAA
Source organism: Dalotia coriaria (assembly GCF_025399875.1). NCBI lineage: Eukaryota > Metazoa > Arthropoda > Insecta > Coleoptera > Staphylinidae > Dalotia > Dalotia coriaria. The sequence goes on from NW_027045447.1 coordinate 12,011,376, forward strand.
ATATAAAATAATTATTTTAAGTGTTAAATTATGGGTTGAGTATTGATACATACTGATATCATATTTATAGATAACTAGTTCAATTCTAGATAGCAAATGTCATTATTAGCATTCCTCATTTCCTAAAAATAAAATTTCGAATTTTATTGATGGAATCACCATATTCTAGTTCCAAGAAACGAAAAACTTAAAATTAATTAAATTCTACATTAAAACTACGTTCCCGAAGCCGACTTCCTAGTTTTATAAATTTTAAACTACATCTTAAAACGTTCCTTTGCCTAAAATCGCCCATAAAGGATAAAAGATGTAACAAAGCGTTTAATGAAACCCAGACGCAGATCAAGGAAGCGCAATCCAGCAGTGAAAAATCAGCGCCAAAGCAATTTTATTCACGCCACGGTTCACTGCCGCATTTTCCCCGTCACACGTCGCAAAGCAAAGTAAACTACGCGCCCGTAAGAAAACAAGCAACAAGCAAAAAAACGCGGCAAGCAGAAATGAGGCCCCGAAAGAGCCGCGCCTCGCTCACTGCGTTGCGTTCATCAAGAAAACGCTGCAGCGCACGTTTTCTTAGCAACGTTTCACTCTTTTCCGCTTGACGCTGCATAATTTGCGTTTTCCGGCATGGATTAAAAGCTCTTTGCGTACATTTACATACATTATATTACATTACATTTGCAACTCTTCTTTTCACTGCAGCCATAGAAACAATTTTGCAAGTAGTGTAGATAAGTACAATTTTACGGTGTTTGACGTCAGAGATATATACTGCAGTAAATCAACACCCTCTGTGTTTAATTTAGAATCAGATAAGTAACAGCTTATCAGCATAGCTTGTAAACTTTACGTACTACTTTTTACGATATAGTAGGTTATTTACAATGTAGCGTAATTAAATTTTTTCTTTTGACTTAATTTTAATATATTATCTTATATCTTGTAGAGGATTGTTCCTAGATTAAGACACTGCAATTTGTTCCTTTCTATCTCTCGTCAAAATTTGAAAAATTTCAAGTTTGAGTCAAATCTTTCACCTTTTTACCCTACGATATTTAATTATTTTTTACTCTAATCTAATAGAGAATTTTCTAGTCTTTCATAATCAGCGATTTGTTGGTTGCTATCTGTTTTAATTTAAGAGATATTAATTATTGAAAATCGTCGATAAAAATTATCGACCAACCCCTTGGCAATTTTTTTCTGAATTAACATCTCTCAGATTTGCGTTTTAACTATCCTATCTTATTGAGAATAGTCCGTAGATTAAGATGCTGCGATCAGATCTTATTTATCTCTTTTAGTTTACGAGATATTCGCGATTAAAGAAAATGCTCAAAAATTGAAAAATGTCACTTTTAGCACTTTTAGTCGCGTTTTTCGACCTTTACTGTTGGAAATATTATCATTTTATATTTTTATCTGATAGAGAATTTTCTAGTCTTTCATAATCAGCGATTTGTTGGTTGCTATCTGTTTTAATTTAAGAGATATTAATTATTGAAAATCGTCGATAAAAATTATCGACCACCACCCCTTGGCAATTTTTTTAAGAATTAAAATTTCATCTCTTAGATTTCCGTTTTAACTATCCTATCTTATAGAGAATAGTCCGTAAATTAAGATGCTGCGATCAGATCCTATTTATCTCTTTTAGTTTACGAGATATTCGCGATTGAATAAAATGGGCAAAAATTGATAAATGTCACTTTTTAGCACTTTTAATCGCATTTTTCGACCTTTTACTGTAGGAAATATAATCATTTTATACTTTTATCTGATAGAGAATTTTCTAGTCTTTCATAATCAGCGATTTGTCGGTTGCTATCGCTTTTAGTTTAACAGATATTAATTATCAAAAATTGTCGAAAAAAAGTATCAAGCACCCCCCCTTGGCAATTTTTTCTTAAGAATTAAAATTTCATCTCTCAGATTTACGTTTTAACTATCCTATCTTATAGAGAATAGTCCGTAGATTAAGATGCTGCGATCAGATCTTATTTATCTCTTTTAGTTTACGAGATATTCGCGATTAAAGAAAATGCTCAAAAATTGAAAAATGTCACTTTTTAGCACTTTTAGTCGCGTTTTTCGACCTTTTACTGTTGGAAATATTATCATTTTATATTTTTATCTGATAGAGAATTTCCTAGTCTTTCATAATCAGCGATTTGTTGGTTGCTATCGCTTTTAGTTTAACAGATATTAATTATCAAAAATCGTCGAAAAAAAGTATCAAGAACCCCTTGGCGATTTTTTCTTAAAAATTAAAATTTCATCTTTCAGACTTTCATTTTAACTAGCCTATCTTATAGAGAAAAGTCCGTAGATTAAGACGCTGCGACGCGATCTTAATTATCTCTTTTAGTTTACGATATATTCGCAATTGTAAATAATTGTCTAAATCTGAAATATTTCAATTTTTAGCACTTTTTATTAAATTTTGTATTTTTTTTACCCTACAATGTTATAGTATATTCAGAAAATATTCAGAATCAAGGGGCTTATGGCAAGCTACAAAGCATCGCACAAAGAGGAGAGGAAGATGATAGGAAACACTGTATATTTGTGTTCTTTTATTCTCTAGTAGGCTAAATCATATACAATTTTGAAAACACAACGATTCTAAAGAAGTTTTCACTTCAAGAAGAAAAAACAAGTTCACATTTTTAAGTAAAGAACAGATTTTTGTTGACTAATAAGATAATTTATAGTTTAAACCTTTATGAATATTAATAACTTAATATTGACTGTATTCCAGGTATAACGTGGCATTCCTCTTCATAACATATGTGGTACCCATCCTCGCGATGACGTACACCTATACCCGCATCGGCCTCGAACTGTGGGGTTCGCAGGGCATCGGCGAGTGCACTCAGCGGCAAATGGACAACATCAAAAGCAAGCGGCGGGTAATATACATATCCTAATATCTACCCAATCATCACATTATCGAGACTGCTTCATATCTTAATGCTTGCATGCGTTTATATACGTACATTAGGTAATTGGTTGAAGCCTAATAACGCTTCATAGAACACACAACAAAAATTTTCATTTTATTTCAAAAAATATTCTAAAATATCTATAATATAAAAATGAATCGCAAAATCTGTTGGTAAGCGCATAACTCAACAACGCCTAGACCAATTTGGCCAATTATTTTTTTAAAATGTTTGATAAAATTCAAGGATGGTTTTTACGTCGAGAAAAATTCAAATAATTGCCGAGAAAACCCTAAAAACAGCCATTTTCTATAGGATGACAGTTGGCATTGAGATTCAATCATAGTTATAGTTAAATAGTTGAATCCGAGATGGCGCGCTGAAGTGTATTATTAGCTACTCTTTATATAATTAATTTCTTTAAAATAAAATTGCGAATCTAATTGTTAGAATTGACACATACTATGTCTAGAACAAGAGAGTAAAAACAAATAACATTTTTATTTAAGCTAGTTTATTAATAAGAATGTTTCTTTATAGGTGGTTAAAATGATGGTCGTTGTGGTGATCATTTTCGCCGTCTGCTGGCTACCGTTCCATTTATACTTCATCATAATAGCACACTTCCCCGAAATTAGCAACTCCAGCTACATTCAGGAACTTTACCTGGCAATCTACTGGCTGGCGATGAGCAATTCGATGTACAATCCGATTATCTACTGCTGGATGAACGCACGGTGAGTCACAACGCCGCCATCATCATTAATAACACTAAACATGACGAAATAATTCGTTATCTTCACGCGGCGCAATCAAAAACGTGGAAAATTTGTTCCGAATTCTTTAATTGCGCGCCGAAATTCACCTCGTTAATCATTGCAGATTAAAGCATTAGTATTAAGCCTAATTAATGGTTTGATACCTTTCACATTTTCATTAATTCATTAATTATTCGTTAATATTTTCGCGAAAAAGGGGCGAATTCGATTTGTAACGGTTCGATGGGGAAGGCGTTTGGGAAATCAACGCGTTCATTCATCAAATGTTAGTCTTAGGCGATAAATAACGTCTTCGGACTTTAATTATTAATTTAATAATGTATGAATTAATTTATTGGGGAGTGAAAAGTCCTTTTGAGTGTCTTTGCAGTGAAAATCAATGAAAATTAATTTAATTTTCTTAAATTTTAAATTTTATGCTAAAATTTTTAACAAAATTAAACAAAAATAGTCTTATAAGGTAAAAAGTAGTCTGAAAACATTTTACATGACTTAATTTGCTTGTCAAGTAGCAGATTCTTCTGAAATTTACATAAAAATCCTAAAATTTCAAATTTATTAATATTAATTTGTTTATTCTGCGTTATACTGCTCTTAACCGAGATGATTTAATAGAAGTGGCAACTTTAAGATTTGTTTTCGTCATTTTAATTACGCGTCAGACTGGATTAAGACATCAAGAGGCCTAAACGCTAATTGCGCCATGTATAATTCCAGAAATTTCACTTTATGACTTTGTAGGTCCGGAAATGAGTGACATCTGAATATTTGCGTCTCGTGTGGTGTGGTGAATCCAATTTGTAGGCTTCATTTACCTATGTCAATGTGAATACTCAATGTGCTTTCTTGTTAAATTGCGTTTTTTCATGCGCAATTTTCAATCTCTTGCAAACCATGTAATATTATTATATTATTATGTATGGTTGGTTGCCTATATGACTTTTACAAAGGGTAAAAGTGCATTTCGAGGTTAAAAGTTAAAACAATGAGGATTTACAAAATGCACTCTCTTCAGTTTAAAAACTTTATTTTGAGTTATTAATTTAGGATATACCGAGTGTTTTGTTGAAGGTATTAATTTGTTTTTATTAAAAATTCTTTTTTTCTTCGTTTGCACCATTAATATTTAAAATTCTGACTTTTAAGGTTATATCCTTATCTCATCACTTAAATATTTACCTTCCTGGAGAGTATACGGTTGAATAAAAACGATATCCATCAAAGTGGTATCAAATCGAATTATTTTACGGCCAGGTGAAACGGTCATAAACCGAACGCGACGCATTTCGCCCGCCCCAATATATCGTATTATTCCAACCGCAGCCGGAGCCAATTCCATCGGCGGTCAACCGCAAAGTTGCCCCGGACGGCTTTATTAACGCCCTCGGAGCGCACGCAAGCCCGTCACTATCGAGTCAATTAACTTGCTAATTAGTCTTTATAGCGTCGCGCCTCCAGCGCGGCGGCGCGCTCGCGAACTATCGCGAAAGTTGGCCATCTGTGCAAAACGTCGTAATTGCCACTTAATTCAGCCTTTAAAACTGTAACAATCACGCAACTAGTTTGCGTTTGTTACAAACCAAATTATTTCATATTGAAATCTACGAGCTACGAGAGAATGGATGGAATTTTGCTTTTGCTCGCGGGTATTATTCGAGTGGATATTATATTTTTACGCTGAAAGTTTCAACTAGTTGCGCAATGGATATTTATGAAAATTCCTGCAAGTGACACAAGCATTATTACATCACATAGTTTTACGCTATTGTAATTTTATTAAAGCAAGCTTCTTGGAAGCCCCGCTACGATTTCTTTAGAAATATAAGTCTGATGTTGAAGAAAGTTAACAATAAAAATACCTGGTACGTATTTCTTACGATTTTCTGTGCAACGGGTGGAATACGTTGCAGTCACGTGACTGAGAGACTCGGTAGCGCACACACGAGTACCGACACACTACCCCCACCACTATTAGCGGGTCAACCGCAGATATAATAGGCCAACGCCATCTGTGAATCGTCTAGAGAAGCACTCGTTTATTTTCCCTTATTTTTTTCTCATTTTTTGCTTTTTAATCTTTTCTAATTGCGTATTACGAATATTTTTCTCCATTTTTACTACTTTTACGTATTCTGTGTGATGGATAATAATTATTTAATTTTTTTTCTTTCATTTTTGATTAGAGTAGTTAATAAACTTGTTAAAGTGTATTAGAAAATAACTCAGTCATAGGTAAAAGCCCTAGAAAATACCGCGCAGCCATAAAAATGCGAAGACGCTCTTGAAATTATTAAATTCCACAAGCTGCGGGGTTGGACATGCGACGACCGTCGGTTGATAATTAATCGATTGCTTTTAATTAAGCGGCGCACAGTTGACGCGCTTCCGATGCCTTTATTTATGTTTTCATTTCCGATGTGCCGCATTGACGTGCTTCGGCGCTTCTTCTGTCTTTGATTGAATTAATCGTGTCAAACAATTAAAATATAATAATTAAATTATATAATAGAGATACCAAAATACAATAGGACATCACTGAAGTTTGGTTATGTTGTATATGTTGCAATCGAAAGGATATGCATTTGCTTCTAATCAAACTAGTTCACAATTGCGTTTCATTGTTATTGTCAACGAGAATTGCACACATGAATTCCAAACACGATATGAATTCAATTATCCGGTTGAATAACTATTACCTAATATGTGTATGATATGTGTTGATGGCGTGTATGTTGGGTTGCAGGTTTCGGCGTGGCTTCAAACAGTTCTTCTCCTGTTTGCCGTTTGTCGACACAAGTCCTGGGGCGTTCACGCGCCGCGAAGTCTTCACTAGTAAACGGAGATCCTTTGTCGGCTCACCCGATCATAACCGATTAATGCGTAACGGCAGAAACGGTAATTATAATTCTAACTAATCATCTACATGCTCTACTTGTAAATCATAAATATCAACCGGAAACGGCATGTTAAGTAAATTTATTTATTTTTCAAACATTTATTTGATTCCGTTTTGTTCCAAGGTTACTACTTTCGTTTTCGTTCAAATTTTGACCAATAAACACACGGCTTTTGGCTGGTAAACAAATACCCACCACTAGCGTGCCGCAGATATGATTGATTGTTGATTTTGCTTGATCAGGTACTGTAAGGACGCACGTAAATGTGAACCTTCATCAACATCATCCAAATCAGCACACTGACGAGCACACTCTGTGCACACATATTGCAGATGAGTCGAAAGGACGCGCGATGAAGCGCTGGGGCGCACACCACCACCAGCAACAGCAGCAAGCGTCGCCAGATGGCCGCAATAGTCATCTCGACTGGCAGCAGCATCAGCAGTGGAAGGATACCTCCGACGATCGCCTGCATCAACGCACGTGGATCTAGTGCCACACCTCGCGGACGGTGCAGATCCGCGAGGAGAATAATCAGTACGCTGAAACAAGAATGTGAGTGCAGAGGCATCATCGATTCACATACACACAAGTTAATATGACATTGAAGTAGTTATGTGAATAAGATGTCCGCCGGTAACCTAATTGTGGTAAGTTTTTGGTTTGTTTTCGCATTGGGACCATAAAAATCAAGAAATTTAACATTTTAACAGGGTAAGGTTTGGTTTCGTAGTTAATTTGATATGGAATACTTAGCTATACCAACGAAAACCACTAACTAAACGTACATATACCGAATAACATCCTTAAATGTATTGTAAACAAATAAAAATATGAAAATGTAAACATTTTTAGGAGTAGGAAGAGTCCTAGCTTTAAATACACTAGCAAACCCCAAATAATAGTAGATATTAACACAGGATTTAATTTGTGATGTATTAATATTTGTTGTAGTATTAATTAGTTTTTATAAGGCGAATATTTAACCAAAGTTAACCCAAAAAATTATAAATTTGTTAAGTTGGTAACCGCCATAATGAATTTAGGTGCAAGTAAAGTTGCATAACACAAAAAACAACCCAAAGTTATAAAAATCATAGTAAATTTTGCTTTTTAAACATAATTGAATGCTTTAATTCGATTTAAGAGAAATATAAGAAGTTTTTTGTATAATTTCAATCAGATTTCATAAAGTTTGAGCTTTGTTTCGTTAAAATTCACTGTAAATAAAGAAAAGAGACGTTTTATAACTATTATCATAACAAAAATACAATGTATAGCACTTAAATGTATTGTAAAAGAAATTTGCACATGAATTTTCCATAATGTCAGTAATCCGACAGGAAAATACGGCTTAAATTAACTTATAAACTAAGAAAACGTGGTGTCCGAGCGCAAATGTCTATAATTTATCCAAAATCACAAATTTCTGAAAATATTCATCGTTATTTTCGAGCTTAACCCATAAATATCAATAAAATGTGCAAATAAACGCATCACAGAAGAATATACGTGTAATATAAACAAGATAAATGGGCAAATGACATATAAATGTGCAACAATGTTATATTTTAATATTTTAACATTATAACACATTTGACAGAGTAGATGAGTAACAAAATTGGCACGATTAAGATTACTACATCTTGGGAAAACATAAACGCTTGCCAGTGTCTCCGATACCTGCGTACTCTCTCCGCCAACTTGAAAACTCAAATACAGTGATATGAATAAATATGATAGAAATGTGACAGATATTGTGTAAGGAGAAAAGAAAGCATTTAGTCTGTAAGCAAATACGTTTAAATGAAATGAAAGATGAGAATATATTTGATGTTTTCACTGTTGATCAGAAGATAACAATAAAATTATGTTCTTAATAAATTCTAGTGGTTTTACCAATAGATTATCAACAGTTTTGTATTAAAAAATACTTTAATTTTCATAAAATCTTAAATTTTTAAGCAAATCGATTTTAACAGTCAAATTGTAAAAAATATAGTTTTAGTTTAGTTATTATCTCACAGTCTGTCCGATCACCTTACGAACAAAAGTATTGCTCGCAATATAAAACTCTCTCTTCTCGTAGCTTTCCACCGCATCGATGGAAATAATCGGCGATACATCCGTCATGCCGATCGACTCGGAATAGTTGGCTATGTCAAACAACTTCCAATCGTCTATAACGTAGAAATAAACAACGCCGCTGCTCAATCCAATCACCAGTGTATTCCCATAGAGGTAAACGCAAGTGATGAACGCATTGAACACCTCCCAAGGTACGAACATCTTCTTACTATTCCGCTTTTCCTCATCATTCAGGATAAAAAGTTCGAAAAGTTGCTGTTGCATTATATCCATCGCTACAGAAAAGAAAACAAAATGGCGGTGTATAACTGGTTGCATAAGTTAAATTTTCTATTTCGATTCTTACATTTTGTGACGGTAATAATAACTTTATCATGAAAGATAAAAACATCTCGACGCATCATGTAGTACACATTCGAAAACTGTAGAGTAGTAAGTTCAACAGCCATGAACTGTGAGCTTTTACTACCTTCTTTGTAATTTATCACTCTCACTTTGTCATTGACAAGAATCAAACACACGTTTTCCCAGAGTGTGCAACTTTTGACAGTGTCAGGTGAATAAATCCGCGCATAAGTTACAACTTGAAACGATTTCTTGCGGTTTGCCTCGTCGTTGCTCACTTTTGCTATGGTAATATGTCCTTCTTGTGATACACCACACATAAAGTTCTTATAACTGCTGAAAATGTAACAATTGTAGAATGTTCCAGGCGCGTACGAACCGCGAAAATCGTTGATTATCACTTTATCTTGATAAGCAATCAGTAATTCTGTTGGGGGTTTTGTTTCACCTGAAGCTAGATTAATACTTGATAATAAATAAACTAGTTTTGATTGTGTTTTGAGGAAAATACTTACTTGGCAGTTCTCTAACAAAATGTATTGATTGAACTTGCACAATTAAATGCCTGTAAGTTTCTACAACGGATCCGGATTTATTAAAAACTTTAACTGAACCATTAGTTAGTCCGATAGCGATATAATCACCTGAAACAAAGTTTCTTTTAAATATTTTTGTGTTAAATTTTGTGATTTTGTGTACCAATAACACTAAAACATGATATTTTATTGATTTTCCAAGTTGTGCCCTTGTGAAATTGAATATTCTGCTTAATATCATGCCAGCACATCCAGTTTTCATACAGTTGCTCCCAATTGATGCATTTGTCACTCGCAGCAAGCCATTTGCTCTTATATTGTAGTAATTCTTGAGCTGGTATGTCCTGATGAACACATTTGTGCCATAAATTATGTTTCTGTAATAATAAATCATAATTTAATAGAAAAACATAAAAAACTCAACGTTTAATGATACAAATTTAAAGTTTAAATACTTTTGTGACGCATACCTGTACCAAGTATTCAACGATTTGCTGCCATTCAACACACACTTTTTCGGCAACTTTGAGCGTCTTCCCATCGCAGTGCAGCAGGATCTTCTCGACCACCTCGCGCGAAAACATGTCGTGCACTTTTAACGATGTTTGGTAGTGAATAAGTTTGCCGTTTTTTCAACAAAGGGCGTATTAATAGATGACTTTTACACAAAGCGGAGCAAAATGTGCAACATTCGGTGCGCCGGCCGAGACATTTCGCAGGATTAAAAATACACGCACTGCGTGCAGCCGATCTGCGGCGAATGAATTATCGTGCGAACGATTTACGCCAACAAAGTCGCATCCGGGCTGTGCACAAACACAAGCCAAAACGTTTTTAAAACTAGGAAAATTAAACAGCGCAAGGAAAACACGTAGGTGCATCAAGGTTATGTTATTTGTTATTGTTTGGAGGTTCAAATATATAAATGAAGTTAATATTTAAATAAACACAGTATTAAAATATATTTTTAAATAGTAATAGTTATATTTCTCAACTTTATTTCTTATATTAGATTTAAGTTTAATTTGTTTTGTAGTTAAAATAAAAAAAACTCGGCATGAAGTTGCCTATAACAAATAACGTTATTTCTTTTAATTTTAAACTGTTTATTGATTATTGCAAATAATGCATTTTGGTTAAAATGAATGAATTGTACAACTTTTGTATTATGAATATATACCTGTTGTAAGTTTAAATTAAGACTTAATTCTATAAGCACAGTGGTACCAACCTAATCTGTCAAGAAATTTTTTCGACGCGAAAGTTATGTCAAGTTGTCACAATTCTTTCAACCAAATGTTAACAACAAATATATATTTTAATTGCACATAAATAAATTCTAGTATATTTATAATATTTCTACGTATATCCTTAACAAGCTGTAAAGGTTTTCCGTGCAAATTCCCTTCCGACTTTGAGAAGCCCCGTCGGTTAAGTAGCGCCTTAACCGTGTCAATGTGGAGGGGGTGAAGGCGCGCGCGCCGTCAAGTTGGTGGGTCTGCATCGTCCGAATGCCGGATCCTTCAACATGGCTTCTTCAGGTTAGTGCAAATGATTATTTGCCTGTCACGTGTAACTTAAACACAATTCTCGCCTCGAAATAAAATCCATCCATGGCTGGTGCATGCCTCCATCCTCATGGCTGCACTCAGTCACCGCCGTTTATTTGAGCATATGGCGTCATTGCAACACGCTTTCGCCGCGGCATCGCGTGGTCGCCATGGCGAAAACCACGTTTCCATTTCTGCTATCACATCTAACGCATTAAACGAAATTACTTGCAGCAAGAAAGGCAAAAGCCGAAGGGCAAGACCATCTCTTTGAACTCGTTTCCTGCAGGAGACGCCTGGCAATGCGACCATTCCGATCCGCAAGGCGCCAAGCCAAACTGGGCTGATGAAGTTGAGGACACTTACGGTATGTTAAACAATCTATATTTCTAACAAAAATTACATTTTCGAATGTATAAGCTTGATACTGTTGAGTGAATTGAAACAAAATGAGATTAACATGATGATTTAGTGAGTAGTGATAGTTGAGTCAATTCGTAATCTTGCATCTGGGGCCCACAAAACAGAGCACTTGTTACTCCCTGGCCACGGGAAGGTCTGAGTAAGCCGATTTACGCTCTAGCTGGGCGCCTGGTTGCAGGCAAGGAACCAGAAATTGGTGGCTGTTGTTCACAAATCGGGGACCTTTTAGCGAGGTGCGTGAACTGCCGGCCATTGGAAACCTCTTGCGGCTGGTTGTTTTAGTTCAATCTGCAAGCTGCACGTGGCAAAAGCGTGCAGAACTCGATTCAGACTAATCTACAGTTGACTTGCTTCACTTCTCACACTGATTAATCTCAATGGTTTAAAATTATCACAAAATTAGCGCCAGTAAATTGTGTTTTTCTTAATAAAATCACATTTTTGTTTAAAAATTTTAAGATTCCTACGATGGAGGACGTCGCGAGGCGAAAAACACGAATGTCGTGTTGCCAACAGCACCAAAAGCAGCGCGTGGAATCGACGATCTTAGTCAAAAACTTCCCACGTCGCCACCCTTCAACGTCTACCTCTCAAATTTACCCTACGACGTAGAAGAGGATGAACTTGAGGATTTTTTTGCTGGATTAAAGGTAATACAAAGTTTTATTTGCCTTAGGTTGAACAATATTCATGTTTTTATCTTAATTATAGATTGTAAGTATGAGAATTCCGCGTGAGGACCGAATGGGCGAGGAACCACGTGTCAAAGGTTTTGGTTACGTCGAATTCGAGGACCAAGAGAGTTTAATTGAAGCACTTGAGAAACCAGATTGTGTAAGTTTTTATCATTTTAATTAAATTTAGATATTTGAGATTTAAATAATGTTTTTTTGTCAATTTAGACATTAAAAGGTCGTAGAATACGCATCGAAGTAGCAACAAATTCTGACAATGATCGGCGTCGTGGCCGCATGGATATGAACCGCCCAGATCGCCCGGAAGCACCCACCGGCGACTGGCGCTCTTTTGGTCGTCAAGAGCCTGAAGGTGGCCCGGAACGCCGATACAACCGCGATGGCGGAGGCGGCGGCGGTCGTGATTTCAACCGTGACGAGAACCGTAGCGGTGGCATGTGGCGTGATGGTGGCGAACGTCCCTCATTCCGTGATCGCGATGGCGATCGAGATCGGCCGTCATTCCGAGACAGGGACGGCGATCGCGACCGTGGTGGTTTCTCACGGGAACCACGTGAAGATAAGCCTATCACTAGGGACGCGCCTCCAATCACAAGAGACGGCCCATCACGGTATGATTCTGGTGAGAGGCGAGGTTTTGGCGCGAGGCGGGATCGTGACGATCGGCCGTTTGAACGCAGCGATAGACGACCAGATGATCGTTATATGGATCGTGGTGAGCGGAATGGCGGTGTTAGGAGAGACGAAGAAGGTGGTGAGCCACGAACGCGTCCGAAATTAAATCTTGCGCCTAGGAGTGTTCCGGTTGCTGCTGAGCCAGCAGCAGAGAGTGCACCAATTGCAAAAGAAGGTGAAGAGGAAGGTAAAGAAACTGAGAGGGTTGCAGAGAAAGCCGAGCCTAAAGTGCCGGCTGCGTCGATTTTTGGCAGTGCGAAACCTGTGGATACAACTGCAAGAGAGCGGGAAATCGAGGAGAGGCTCGCAAAGGTCGAAGTTGACTCTGATAGAAGAAGAGTAAGTAATAAAATTTTATAAACACTTAAAAGTTTATTAATAAATTATTACTTTTTTGTTTTTAATTTAAATAGGATGAAGGTCGTCGTAGGTCACCAGATCGTCGGCGTCGTGGTGGTGATTCTCCTGATCGTGGCGAGTCGCCAAGTCGGCGACGTTCGCCGGAAATTCGCCGTGGTGGTGGTTCTCCAGATCGCCAACGTCAACGAGGTAGGTCCAATCGGCTTACCACCTTCTTTCTTCCGAAGAATTCCTTTAATTTTACTTGTAATCTCACACTAAAGAGGCTCACATACAGTGTACCAGTTACATTCTAAACAAAATGGCCACGGGAAGGTCTGAGAAAGGCTACTTTACACTCTAGCAGGGTGCCTGGTTAATAACCAGGGTGAGGGACCAGAAATTGGTGGACACTCTCAAGTCGAGGATAGTTTTATTGTTAAAACTTAGATGAACAGAGTGGTTTCACTTGGAAATACCTCACTGCCGGCCGTTTTAGTTCAATTTGTGAGCTGCGCAAGCGCAGAACTCGATTCAGACTAATCTACTAGTAAGATATTGGTGTGTTTTGGAGCAGAGGGTGAACTTTTCTGTTTATTTCAAGGTGATGATAGGAGACCGATTAGACATGATCGTGATGAGAAGCCGCTGGACAGGAGGGATCGAAACAGTAGCCGGGATAATCAAGAAAAACGGCCACCAAGGTAAAATTAATAAATTTTGTGTTGTGATTTGGGTTGCCTATATTTTCAAGTCTAGAAATTTAGTAGAGCTTCCGAGTTAAACCCGAATTTACAAAATTTTGTAATTTATGTTAATAGAGAGTATACCGAACGTGACATGCCGAAAATAAAAACGCCGGAACCACTCAACATTGTCGGCGAGAACAAGTTCGCCTACTTGAACGACGAAGGCGAAGATGACGAAGATGAAGAGTAAGCAGCCGCCGAGCCGAGAAGAAGACCACAGCAGCAGCACTCAAGCCTTACATTCGTTTGTTTTGTATCACCCGCGACGCGCATATTTCTAATTTCTAATAATAATCACTTTATACCGGACGTATCAGTAAGCGAGAACAGTCGGGGTGGTTGTTACGCTGATATCGATCTAATTTTAAGTAATTTGTGTCACATGCAGTGCCAATCCGTGCGGGCAATCTCCGGCATAGGTAAATGATGAATTAATTCATATACAAGACTATTTTTAAACAAAAAATGATGAAAAACCCGATGCGCATGCGACGAAAGGAGTGTAAAAAGTAGTAGTCAACTCTAGTCCAGTATAATTTGCATTCGATTATTTATGTATTTTTTTTACTACTGCAAACGGTTCAGCCAGAAGTGTATTTACTGTAAGATAATATTGGATTTCTTTGTATTAATTATGTCTTTGTTGCACGCGCCACGCTTCCATGGTTGATTCATGATGAAAACTGGTTTCTGTGTACAATTTTTTAATTATATTGGACTAGTGCACATGATTTTCTTACATTGTTAAGAATGGCGAGGAGTTTTGCATAATTTTATAAGAGAAAAAAATAGGATTAGCTAGATCTTATGCGATTTGATAATGAAAGATTAATTGTTTCGTAGGTAGGTTCGTATTTAGTGAGTATTAGTTACAATTCTTAGGTTTTGTTTTTTCCTTTGTAATGTTTGTGCCATTTGTTGGGGTTTTCATATTCGCGTGATTGGCACTTACAGCGAAAGAATGGGAATAAATATAAGTGGTAATCAATTGGGTTTTTTAAGTAGTTTATCAAACAAGCATCATTTTTTCAAATAATTGTGAATGTTGCTAATGTCAAAAGTGGCATATGCTCACACTAGGCAACCCAACATACACAAATAATTCATACATCGAAATTTTACGTTTATTATAACATATGGGTAACTTTTATTTGATCAAATCATGAAATACTTACACTTTCTATTATATTCTCATTGTTTTTGTATTCTGCAATGTTTCAAATCTGTTAAAATTTGAAAATATTTGTTAGTAACGCCACGACCAATGAGAGTTGGTAGCGCGCCTGCTGATAAATGATGTGGCCACGTTTGACGTTTCGCCGCGCCGTCGCACGCAAACCGACTGTGTAATATGTGTGTAATGTTTGTTGCGCCAACATAAATAGGTAGTTCTTGGCCGGCGGGTTCTGTTGTTGTGCGAATTGTAAAAAAAAGCAAACGTGGCCTGCCCGACAAACGCGTTCGCTCATTAAATGTCAGCGTTATAACAACGACACGATGGCTACGCGCTTGCTGCTACTTCTGGCTGTTCTGCAGGTTGTGCACTTCGGCACCGCCACGGAATTAACCTTCGAGTTACCCGACAGTGCGAAGGAGTGTTTTCACGAGGAAGTGCCGAAAAACACGTCGGTTACACTAGAATTTCAGGTGATACAATCAAACAAATGAATGTTGTTTATTAAATTCATCATAAATTCAGATAAAATTTTATGGTTATTTGTATACTTGTAGGTTGTTACTGGTGGACAATATGATGTGGATGTAACATTAGAAGATCCAAGGAAAACAATCATCTATCAACAAGTGAAAACTCAGTTTGATTCTTACACTTTTGTGGCAAACATTACAGGAGTGTATGTTGTGTGCTTCAGTAATGAGTTTTCAACATTTTCACACAAACTAGTCTATATGGATCTGCAAGTGGGTGAAGAACAGCCTCTTCCTGGTCTTGGGGAACATGTAACTGCGCTTACACAGGTAAATAATACAACAAGAAACTTATTTTTATTCAAAACCCTATACTCGTGTATGTTGGGTTGCCTACATTTAAAAAACTAAACAAATTTTCTTTCTTGTTTAAAATAGATGGAAACATCAGCGCAGGATATTCACAAAGCGCTGAACACGATCCTCGACTTCCAGACGCATCACCGACTGCGCGAGGCGCAGGGTCGTAAGCGTGCCGAGGACCTGAACGAAAAAGTGTTTTTCTGGGCTGTTATCGAGACGCTCGCCATCTTGTTCTCCGCCATTGGGCAGGTGTTCATTCTGCGAATGTTCTTCAGCGACAAGAAGTCCGTCTCACCGTATTAACAATAACAACTTACAATCTTAAGCCAATTTTCACCTCAGTAATGACACGGGGACAAACGCGGAGCAAAGTGGAAACGAAATAAACTTACATTTTGCTATTGTTAGGTAAATTATCTCGTTTTAGTAAATCAAAATTGCGTGCGTGCTAAACTGTACATTTTCCATGGTCGTCGCCCACATGAATAAATGGTCATCGTTTTAAAAATTCGATATTGATAAGGGTCACGTAGTTAACATCTAGTGATAATATAAATGCACGATGAAAGTGATTTAAAACGAGGCACATTTAAAGAAACACAAATTGCGGCTCTGATTTTTATCGTAGGATTTTATTATTTTAATAATAACTTTATCCGACGCAATACTAACAGAGTAAAGCGCCAGACGAGAGTTACACCCGATGCAAATGTGTACAAATAACTTATCGCTTCCTGCGTAGTTGCAAATGCGTCTTTCGCAGCCAGCCAGCGTGGCGAGAGCCTCCGGTTGTCTGCGAGTACCTGTGTCCCTTGCCAAGGCCGCGCGATGACCGTCCGGCGGAGGTCTTGCCGCGGAGCTCACGGTGCTTGTGCACGGCGTTCACGATCCAGTTAACTTTAGGATCACGACGAATAGCCTACAAACAAGAAAAACCTCATTAATATGGTCTGATAAATGACAGAGGAGAAAATAACTTACATTGTGTGAGGGTCAACCAAGATGATTTCAAAATATTTGTAAGATGAGTCTTGGGCAACCCAGTATGAGTTCAGGACGCGCAGACCACCGCAACGCCTGCCGACACGTTCCTAGAATGATTATTAGAATTCTTTTAGTTTTTTCTTTGAAATTAATCAAAAATCAGTTTAGATGTTAGTTTAAATATTCAGACATCCAAGGAAGTTGCTAAATCATAGTTTTATCAGCAGCTAAGTTGGTTATCATCATCTAATTCTTTTAATGTAAGAAGATATTAATAATTTGCTTACCTCTGCAAGAGACTGCAAGTTACGAACGGGTTTCAACTCGTTAACACCGTGGCTCTTTGGCTTGCCATAAGTGGCACCCTTGTGAACGGGACGTTTCCTGCCACCACGACGTACGCGGATACGGAATACGCAGAAACCTACAAGGAATCAACCATTAAGTTAATTATTATGTACTTTTTATTATTTTATAGTTATCTTACCTTGCTTTGCACGGAATCCCAAACGACGAGCTTTATCGGGACGTGTGGGCCTTGGTGCGCGGTGCATCTTCGTCAGCTGGCGATATTGCCATACTCGCACACGCAGCAAGAAGCGCAGTACGTCCGACTGCTTCTTGCGATACAACTCCTGAATGTACTTGTAGGCGCCCATGGTGACGGACCTGCAAGCACCGAAAACATGACTTAACCTCCAAGGGATAAAAACAAACGACGATCATTTGTGAAAATCGCCGCTGATGAAGATAATATGGGCCACCGAAGACGTGTTTAATATCTTCGTGGATAATTGCAGTGATGAAAATCGCTTACGATCAGTGATGGTCTGGATTTTGCGAGATTATTTAATTTCTGGTGTACAAACGATACCTACCTACCAGAGACGTAGAACGGAAGAGAGAAAATCGGTGCGGAAACGTAAACAAGTAATGGCGCTGTAGTATGGGCGGTAGGTTTGAATCGACCAATCAGGAGCCAGGAGAACATTAAGGTTGGACTTGTCTATTCAAAGGTATGCAACCCAAAATACTAATGATTTTTTAAACAACTCTTACGCCATTTTAATTTTTTATTAATTCTTACATTTTAATAGTTTATAATAGTTTAATTATTTATTTGCAAATGTTTAAAATATAATCAAAAGTGCAAAAACGCCGGACACCAACGCGCACGGGTAAGCAATCAAAGGTCTTTGTTCAGCATCTCCAGACATCGCGACAAAAAGCCGGCTTGCTGATAAACTCGACCATAAAACCGCGCATATCGCAATGATAATACCAATACTGCTATGTAGCGATACAAAGATCCCGATTACTGATAATCCAACAATAGGTAGTAAACAATAACCCAAAATACTTGCAACACTTGCCAGTGTAAAACAATCAGCAGCTGCAGTCATTAATGTTAAGAGAGCATACATCAACAAGCAAGAGGTCACAGATAGGCCATAGATGTACCCAAAATGTGCCTTACTACCTGAGATGAACAAACAACATGCTAATACCAAGCAAAAAGTGATAGGCCCAGCCAAATCAGTTTGTTTGCAGAGAAATTCAGCATCATCTGCAAGACTATGTGTTCTGAATGGGTTTAATACTGCTAGAGTCTTCTCCATGATTCTGTCCGGGTATATTTCAAGTTCTTCGAGTAGTGGTGGTTCATCTTCATCTTGATCTTGATTGAAATCTGATGCCATTGGGGTAAACATCTCTGGATATTGTGATTGTTGATAGGGCTCCATGTAGGACTTTGATGTTGTGTTATTATAATATGTGGAGTTTTCATCATTGAAGTTTTGAAAGTCTACAACATATAATAATGTAAAAAAACGGCAACAAAACAAGAAATAGTTTATACCTAATTTTTGAGATTGCATTGCAGAATATTCCATCTCAGGATTATTGTAGAAGTCTTGTTGACCTGGGCGCGCGCCCGGCTGCCAGTAATCGCTGTTAGTCTGCGAGTAAGCCATCGTAGTTTTTCTTGGCGTAGACTTACGCTAGTTTTATTTAGAATTTATAAGAATGATGTGGAATTTGATGCAATGTAACTAATTTTAACCTAAAGCAAATGTTTTCGTGGATGACAGATGATTTTGTGCGATTGCGCATGTGCAATGGAAACAAAACTAAAGAAAAATCAACTTTTTTGCAGTGAAATTCAATGATATTTAGGAATATCGTTGATAACTGAAAATAATATGGTAGTTTAAAGATACATCTGCAATGATGGAGTTATATTGCGTGTGAATTATTTAATTAACGCGTCAATTAATTAATTGAACTTGAAGAAATGGCTTCCTAGATGAAATGTGGGTGTTTAGTCTAAAAGAAAAGACTGAGAAGACTTGTAGTTAGTACATAGAAAGGTATTTATTATGTTTAAGAACACTTTTTTGATAGTTGTAAATCATTGGTTACATTATTTATAACGCATTTTGTTACTGTTATCGCAATATGTTTTTCTTGAGGTTATTTTATAAATCAACACGTTGTAAAGTCTGTTTCACACTTTTAATCAAACATTTCTTCTCATTGGTTCCATATTTTGAATTATTTTTTATTTGGTGTTTATTAAGTTAACGTAATCACTCAGTATATTATTATTTATTTTAGTTTTACAACATAAACACAATTTATCATATATTTCGTCTTAGTGGCATTTTCAACAGTTGAAATTAATAATTTATTTTTTAATTTTATGATTTCAGTGCCAATAATAGCCAAAAATGAATAATAACTATTCAGTAGTAATAATAGGTGCTGGAATGGCTGGCCTAGGAGCAGCTTTAACACTTCAAACTTCCAAATCGCAGTTTTCCACTGATTTTATTCTCCTTGAAGCACAAAATCGTCCTGGTGGTCGTATCGAAACCCCTTCAGATTGGTTCCAGCACTATCGATTTGGGCGCGCAATGGGTCCACGGTACCGACACTGATTTATACGATATTTTACAAGAAAACAAACTTATTCATCCCGTCACTTCCGATGAAGGCCTAGGATTTTATGTCAGGGATGATGGTCATATCATTGATAACTTTTTAGTCAAAAAAGTTGACTTTGAAGTTGGAAAAATCCTAGAAGAATGCGAAGAATATCTGAATATTATTACAAATTCATCAGTTGGTGAGTTTTTGACTAAAAGATTTTCTGAATTTTTGAAACCAGTCAGAATATTCTGATGATGATAAAATAATCATGGAGGAATTATTTGATTGGCATGTCAGGTTTCAAATGATTGACAATTCTTGTGAAGATTTAAACAAGTTATCACTTAAAGAATGGGGAAGATATTCTTGTCTCGGTAAGGATGGACAGCAGCATGTTAATATAAAGGGTGGTTATGGTGCATTGGTAGATGTTTTGGTGAAGAAACTGCCTGAAAATGCGATTCAGTACAATAAAGTTGTACAAAACGTTGAGATTTCACCATCGGGCGCCATTTTGATTACGTGTGAAGATGGTTGCATAGTCCATGCGCAATCTTTGATTGTAACGTGCTCTTTAGGAGTGTTGAAAACCTTCAAAGGTTTACCCATGTCTCCCAGAGTGAAAATTACCATAGATAATATGGGTTTTGATGGAATGGGTAAAGTTTTTCTGGAATTTGATTCCAAATGGTGGGGGAGTGATTTCAATGGTATTCAACTAATCTGGCGAAATGGTAAAAACTATTCGGATGAGTTTCCTGACTGGTTAAGACATCTAAGCGGATTTGATTTGGTGTTGGATCAAAGTAATATGTTGATGACTTGGGTTGGGCATAAAGGTGTACGAGAAATGGAGGAAACCGATGCTGAAATTGTAGGAAAACAATGTGCAGCTGCTAAGAAAGTTTTGGCAGATGACAGTATCCCATTTCCTGTTAAAGTCTACAAGTAAGTTAATATTAATGCAAAACAACGAGGATTATTGTCCTTTTGTATTTTATTTAGATCAAAATGGCTGACAAATCCTTATATTAGAGGTGGATACAGCCACTCGACGCCATCTTGTGATTCGGAAGCATTACCGCCCGGGAGGACTTTGTGTGAACCGTTTTGTGATGAAAATAATGTGCCTAGGGTGTTTTAGCAGGTGAGGCTGCACATGAGTCGCATTTTTCTACGACGCATGGTGCTTTCGAATCTGGCCAAATGCAAGCTCGAAAGTTACTGAATTTTACTCAAAACTTCCAATATTAAAGAAAATATACTAATCTTAGTTAAGACAAAGTACAAATTTTAATTAACTAAATAAATGGAGCAGTTTCATACAAATTTTCTATCCAAATATTATTTGTACATTAACTTCAAACTATGTTTACGATTTTAAAAGATTTTCTAGAGGGCGCTAGTATCGCCAAGCTGCGCTGACGGCTGTCATTCCAACTAGAAGGCGGGCGCCATTGTTGTGCGTTATTGATTGTTTGTGCCTATCGTGCTTGGATTTCGCTGCTCTGCAAAATCATCTCATTATCCTGTACAAAATATTATTTATGCATTGTTGTAGTGCACGCTGACATACTGAATACGCGAGATGACCACGTTTCAAGAAACGCAGGAGTCGAGCGCATCGTTGAACGGCAATATGAAACAAGTAAGAACAGCATCACTAAATCTACCATAGACATAGTAACAATTTAGTTTACGGTTTATAATCTAATAATCAATATGTTATATCTTACTAATTTGCGTTTAGGATGGCGAATCACATGTGGACGATGAACCTCCGGCGCCCGGCACCGAAGAGCCGCCCAGCAAGAAAGTCAGAATTGAGCCTGTACCTGGTAAGTCTTTTCATGAGTCCTGCTGCCTTGGCATTATATTAAACATTTAAACTCATATGAGCATGAGTGTGTTCATATGCAGGGGCAGTCCAAACATAAATAAAACATATATAACAATATCTAAGTAAAGTTATATCAAGGGGACCTCATGTGACTTGACTAATGTGAGTTGTTTCGGTCTGCTTGAGATGTTGCAGAGGTTGAACTCGACTGGTTACTCGGTACTGTCGCCAGATGTGCTTGTGCTGTAACCGTTTTCCTCCACGGTTACATGGTAGGACATTATCACAGTGACAAAAGCAGTTTAAGCATGCACCACTATGAATTATCAAACAATATTATTCAAAATTTCCCATAAACTTGATTAATTTTAACTGAAATTGATGTAAATTGATTCCATAATAACCATAATCATATTGGGGCATGTTTAATTTTTGTTTAATTTTATTTAGTTTATAATTTTACGTTTTTTTAATTGCGTTGACTGTGTCACAGCGAAATCATTGACGAAGCGCTTGTCTTGTTCTCTAGTCGATTTCTATTTTCTTTGTGTTTCCAGATAAACTAGGTGATCCGTTGCGTTAAAAATTGTTAATAGTAAAACGTGTGCGCGCCCCCGTTCAACCGCCAGCAGAGCAACCAAACAAAACAATTCTGATTGCTGAACATATGAACTTACAATGGCTTTAATCAACATACATTTTGTTTTTGATTTCAGGTTCTGTCTCAATGCCCCTTTTCTTGTCTCATGTTCTGATGAAAAATACTTAATGCACATTTAAACTGACAATAGAAATATTCCAATGTCGATGTTCATCATTACTTAAATCAGGAAAACTAAAATTAAATTTAATTCCATACATGCATTCGTGTAATGTGAAGTCATTGGAATATTTATTGTGGGCATTAATTTCTGCTTGCTTATCGATTGTTTTGTTGTAGATCGAACGAATGGGATTACTTATTTCAACGACGTAATGCAAACAGGAGAAGTTGCCCCAGGTTAGTTTTAAATAAACATATATTTATTTAATTCATAACATAAATTTTATGTATAGGACCTGGCGCAAGGAGTAACACAATCGCTGGAATCCTTGGCGGTATTCTTCCGAAGTTGTCAATGGAACAAACTGAAGCCGTAGCCAAAGCGAAGAAGTACGCGATGGAGCAGAGCATCAAAATGGTCCTGATGAAGCAGACACTCGCCCACCAACAGCAGGTATGTGCCGTTTAGTCGCGCGCATTTGATTTCCTTTCGTTTGCGTCGTCCGTTTGTCTTCTTGCCTTATTTTATTTGCAACTGTAGGAAGACGTGCGATAGGTGGTCGTGTTCGAGTTCAGCTTGCCGTATAGCGATTCGATGGTGTTTACTAATATTTTATATGCTTCGCAGAAAAATAAGACCTTCCAGCGGCACCAGGTGCTGGTTTTGATGTGCAGGTTAGTGGGCTACTTAAGTGTTGGTGGTCGGCCCGCTCAGGGGGCGAGAGCTCGCCCCCCTCAAAGTACAATCGCTTTATCGAATGTCCAACAAACGATTAAACTATACACCCCCCTTTTATTTGAACATCTTGCAAAACTGTAAATTGTATGCGCGAGCGCAGGATGTCGTCCAGTAAGTGATCGTTTCGTTTTGTCATTTGTCCTCTGTTGCAGCAAATGGCTAGTCAGCGGACGCAGGTCCAGCGACAACAGGCTCTCGCCCTCATGTGCAGGTTAGCACGCACCAGATTATTATTAATTACTTACCTCCTACTTTACATTCGCTAACACTCACCCCCTCGATTACTACTCAAACTAATCAGTCGATTTCTTTTTCTCTCTCTCTCTCGATGAATTTCGGTTCATTCCTGTTCACGCGTTGATTTATGATGATCCCAATGAAAATGTTTATATGGAAAGTTGTCGAGGCCCGTTGCGCTTCCGACTGATGACCGTATACATACAAACTAGCTGATAAGATCTGAAATTCGCGACTAATCTTTCATTGATATTTATGCAATATTCGTCTCTTTCTCATGTGTTGCCTGTAATACGCAAGTTAAACAAGTTAGGTGAATTGGGTTTAGGGTGTACGTCGGCAGCATCAGTTTCGAACTGAAGGAGGACACCATTCGGCAATCATTTCTGCCGTTCGGACCGATCAAGTCTATCAACATGTCATGGGATCCGGTCACACAGAAGCACAAGGGTTTCGCATTCGTGGAGTATGAGATACCGGAGGCGGCGCAGCTAGCGCTCGAGCAAATGAATGGCGTGATGATTGGCGGGCGCAATATTAAAGTCGTTGGCCGACCGAGCAACATGCCGCAGGCGCAGACCGTCATTGATGAAATCCAGGAGGAGGCCAAGAATTACAATAGGATTTACGTCGCCAGTATTCATCCAGATCTCACTGAGGACGATATTAAATGGTAATAATAATTTTTTTTAAATCTTACCGTTTATTTAAATTTTTTATGTATTTTTAGTGTATTTGAAGCGTTTGGTCCAATAATCTACTGTAAGTTAGCCCAGGGTAGTTCAGCACACAAACACAAAGGTTACGGCTTCATTGAATACGAAACAACGCAGGCAGCTAACGACGCCATCTCTAGTGGGCGAATCTTTTTGATCTGGGGAGGACAGTATCTTCGCGTGTAGACGCGCAATCACATCACCTAATGCTTTAATGGGCCCTTCTACCGGTTCGAGTATAATGCCCACCGCGCGGCGCGCGGTTAAGCTGCCGCAGCGTAACTGCAAAGATGTTAAGCAATGGATAGTCGCCAGTAATGCCGTTGCTCTTGGCTTCATCAAAGTTACCTAATGCGCACGCACATCCCCCGGTCGCCGCAGTGCCACAACCTGCCTGATATATCGCCCCGCCAGGTTTAGCAATCCGCAGTTTACTCCAACCGGTGGCGGCACTGCAACCGCCTACTGTTGTACAACCTGTTGTAACTCCGCCGCCGGTATACCGTCACCCCAATGCTTGCAACAGCACCAGCCGCGCAACCGTGGAAGCGAAAAAAAACGCGCGCAAAAGAGGCGGGAGGCTAAACAACAGGAAGAATTGCAAAGAAACTGCTTGAGCAGAATGAACCGCAAACTCTACAACAACAAGAGAATATGCGTCGATTAAAGTACCTTCAAAACGCGACATCTTGTCATGCAGAAATTAATGCGGAAGGTGGACTCAATGCTACAGCTATATATTGCGTAATATGGTAGGTCCGAAGACGTGGATGAGACACCGCAAGAAGAGATTCAAGAGGAGTGCAGTAAAGTTTGTTCAGTCGAGCGCGTTATCATCTATAACGAGAAGCAGGACGAGGGAAGATGATGACAATGTTATTGTTATGATATTTGTTGAGTTTGCTGAAAAACCTTAGGTAAAGTATTCTGCTGCGCCATTTTCTTTATATATATAGTATTAAATTTAATTCTTTTGTATTTAGAAGGAACGAACGAGTGGTGAAGCCCCACCTATTTGTACTGGTGGATCGGATGGTGCGCGCTGCTTTTGTACGACCAAACGCTCTTTGAACACAAAGGACTTTTCTGGTTGAGAGTACAACGCATGACACATAAGAATTAATGCTACATAATTAATTAAACCGATGATTAAGTGTAAATTGGCTGATGGTGATGACTGCTGGAGGAGCCATGCGCCTTTTTATTTTATTAACTTGTTTTCAGTTCGTTGGTATATAATTGTAAATGATGACGCTTTATAATTGTTTTGAATAGTATTAAATGTGTCTACAGTGCAAATACTGCAAATAAGTAAAAGTGTAATATTTTCCTATTTTAATAATTTTATTAATCTACTGAACTACAATCTATTTCATTCAGAGATGGCACTAGCATGAATCCAAAAATCATAAAATAGAATTCAGCCGTTTATTTCTATATTTATCAGCAAACGTGGGCATTCGGCACGAATTGTGTTTGTTTTGAACACAATTCTTATTTTCTTATCGCATCTGCCGCGTGGAATGCAACGCATGAGATTGCCAGGTACCGTCGTTGCAGGCAATCTTCGCACACCGCATGCAGGCTATTCTAGTTTAGTTTAGATCGCAAGTATCTTGCCTATTGCAATTCGTGCGCAAGGTCGTGGTGGCATCGACGCGCCGGTTTTGCGCATCTATTGCTTTACCTGTGGCTGCGCAGCAGGTACAGATTCTTATTGTGAACTGTCGCATCGTTGTTGCGCAGTTTCAGTAAACGCTAATGATGCATTGCAGCCGTGTATCGCGCCGGTTCCCAGCGTATCCAGACGCAGTGTTTCTCGCGCATTGCGTGGCCATTTTTTATCGGTCTCTATTTTCTAAATTTGTATTGTATTCAAATATCAGTCGACTTAGTTGTAATATGCATCTGCAGTGTTTTGTTAATGATTAATTGTGCGTTTGATGTTTATATATTTTGAATCACAATGCTGCGGTTTTCGTGTTTCGGTTATTCATGCTTGGTAAGTAACCTTATCTGACCATGGCGATATTCAGCACAGAAAGTTTGTTTTCGCCTATGTGTGAATATAATATTGGTCATATTGAATGAAATGTTTTTGTTGTTTTTAACTTATGTTTTTAATTAAGGTACGCCGTACCTCTTGCAATCCGACGCGCTGCATTGCAGCCTATACTGTTAGGTTGGCTCTGGTTAAATGTTCTTTCAATCTTCTTCATATTCCACAAATCCGTTGGTCGATATCGCTTTAGTTTAAAGATATTCACTGTATTAAAATTTTTTTGAATTTTTTCTTAAGACTTAAAAATTTCATCTCACATTTTTTCCTTTTAACTATCCCATCTGGATAGAGATTGGTCCTGTAGATGAAGATGCTGCGATCAGATCCTATTTATCTCTTTAGTTTACGAGATATTCGCGATTGAATAAAATGGGCAAAAATTCGATAAATGTCACTTTTAAAATTTTAGTCAAGTATGTTTTCGACCTGTTACTATAGGAAATATAAATTATTTCTATTTTATCTGATAGAGAATTTTCCAATCTTTCATAATCAACAATTCGTTGGTAGCTATCTTTCTAGTTTAAGAGATATTAATTTTTGAAAATCGTCGGTAAAAAGTATCAAGTGACCCTCTGGCGATTTTTTTCAAGACTTGAAATTTCATCTCTCAGATTTCCTTTAACAATCCTATCTGATAGAGATTGGTCCGTAGATTAAGACGCTTCTGATCAAATCCCATTATCTCTTTTAGTTTACGAGATATTCGCGATTGAATAAAATGGGCAAAATTGAATTAAAATTTTATCTCTCAATTTTCCGTTTTAACTGTCCTATCTTATAGAGAATAGTTCGAATAGTTAGTTAGAGAAAAATCGGCGATAAAAACTACGAGTATCAATAATATAATAATAATATAAAAAATACTATTATAATTTTTATAATTAGATTAATTTATTTTGAATAAAAGTTTATCCTCTTGACTTATATATTTGAAGTTTTGAGTTATGTGCAGAAATTGCCAGTGGCGGATTATGCTTCAGTGGGCCCTAGGCGCCAATCAAGTTTGGGGCCCTAACCGAAAAATTTTCGAAAACGGTTATTAGCCCAGTAAAATTAATAGTTTTAGCGTACGGCGCCGCAAAATCTATACTTCAACATCTGTTTGTGCTAAAACTCATTTCCACACCACCTTGAGGTAGAGCAATGGCGCTGCTTTTTTATCGCACACGCAATTCATTCCAAAAATTTTAATGGATTATCTTCCGATTCGCTCTTCAAGTGGATGGACCAGGTGTTGTAAGTGCCAATTGTTTTCTTTGCGGACCGATCGAAATTACTCACACAGGTAAAATTTTCTGCCATACTATCCGCGATGGGATTATCGTTTTCAATGCTATCTTGGTTCTCGAGTTCATCACGTGTGCTCAAAACGGTAATCGTATTTAAATACAAAATTACAAATTTTCTTTCTTGTCTCTCTTAAGTAAAGATTTCAATAATTTTGTCGTACTTTTTAGTTTTTTAAAAATATCATTTTCTATGAACATTAATGCGAAGTCATTTAAGTGCTCTCTTTGCGAAAGACCTCATTGCGCAGATAGTTTTGACTTCGTTTTAAAACTGAAAATGTCCTTTCTCCACTCTGCATTGTGAAACGGGCAAGGTCAAATTTGGTAGCATGTGTGTATATTTGGAAAAGTTGATTTTAGACTATTACTTAATGTTGCATACATTTCATGTGGATCCCAATATTTCTTCTTTGTATGTATTTAGAAATGAGTTAACTCATCAGTGAAATATTCTGGCTCAATATCTCTTTTTCATACTTAAGACAATAATCGCTCTATTACCAATTATTAGTATCAACACGGCTTAATTTTTAAATCAAAGAACATTTTAAAATCAAAAGCTAAGAACTTTGATATAGACATCGCCCTCTTCGAGTAATTTCTGATGTTAATAATATCATACAATATAAAATGTTGACAATAAAAACATTTTTGACGAAAAATGCCAGGTATCATTTTTTGTTCGTTTCATCATATGGATATTTGCGTTTTCTTTGTCTCATTTAGCCTTCAACAGTTTCGAAATTATTTCTGACCTCTCTGTTATAAATTGTTTAATGATTTTAATAAACTAACACCTTGGTTAAGAATATTTGTCTTTGTCTCTGTAAGTATTTGCTGGTAATTGACTTGTAGGAGTTTGTTCCAGAAAAATTGTTAACAGTGCCGTCTCAAATTGATCGAACTCTTTTGAACTCTGTTTTTAATCCAACTACCACCCCAAAAATCTAGATAAAAATTGTAGGAGGATAAACGTTGGTACATCTGGCAGGAACGATGAAAAATGATAGAAAGCATCACCACTCAATATTCCAAAAAGAGAGTTACCCGCTATTTTACAACCTCAATGGAATATTCCTCAACCTATCTCCTCCATAGATGTTCGAAATTTAAAAATTAAGTGTAATATACTACTGCATTATAGCGCTACAACTTTCTAACGCAATATTCAAGAAAAGGTCACAAAATGTGGCAGAAAAACATCCAAATTTTATTTTAAACAGTTTGCTATAAAGACATAAAATCGGGAGATAAATAGTTTTAAGTCAGCTATATATCCGTGACGGTTGCTTTGCGGACACGTGTGAAATGCCGTTTCATGCCAAGTGAAAATCAATACGCTATTCATGAAGGCTGAGGTCAAAACCAACTGATGAAGTATTTGTGGAATTACTTCATGTTCATATGGGGATATATATGCGCTAGGCCCCTCAGGCAGTTTGGGCCCCCAGGGTGCCGGGCTCTAGGCGCGCGCCTAGTGCGCCTAGGCTGTAATCCGCCACTGAAATTGCTATTTGTTTAGATAGGGTGGTGCATGCGGCACTCGTGTACGTGCGGTGATACACGGACACGGCCAATGGGCAAGTGCGACCATCACTGATACATAGGCAGTCGCTGACTGCCCCGCTATGTACGCTACAGTTTTGAAATGATTCGTATTTTCTGGAGGTACAATAAAGTATTCTCAGGTAGCGCAACGATGCATGTTTCAACCTGCGCACATTCCTTTGAGTGAAAGTCGACATGCACAGTTGTGATGCCGGCACGCAGCTCCTACTTCAGTGGCAGATAAGAATATTCCCTCGAATATTCGTGTTTCGTTGTAAATTCGTATATCGCGTTATGTTTTATTGAATTTAGTGTTAATTGCCGTGTTTGGTCATTCATTTTTACGCTGTTTTACGTGTAGATTTCTGATCAGTTGTCGTCGGGATCGCCGGCCGGCAGATTCCCGAAAGTGTGATTATAAATAATATTTTGGACCTAAAGGAACCATTTTGACTTGTGCACAACTCGTGTTACCTGTAAAAAGCTAATACTCAATTTAAATAATTATGGAGAACAAGACGAAATTTATGGTAAACTTTGGTTCCGCCGAAACTCATTATTGTGCGAAATTGTGTAACTAATGTTTGCTTCTTTCTTTATTTCAATATAAAATAGACATGTATTCCTTTAAATCATATCAGCGTTTGTTTATAAACCACTTTCTTATCGCATTCGCCGTGCGAGATGCTACGCGTAAGATTCTCGTTGCGCTGTCGCGTGCAGCACATTTTAGTATAGTTTTTATCACAGATACCGTGTCTATTGCAATTCGTGCACAAGGTCGCGTGGCATCGACGCGCTGGCTTTGCGCATCAGTTGCTTTTACATACCGGGTTTATGCAGCAGACACAGCGTGCGCAGTTTCGGCATGCTCTATTATTGGACTGCAACTAGTTTCGTGCCGGTCTATGGCGTATCTAGACGTATATTGCGCAACGCCTTTCGTTTCATCAGACTTCACGTTTCCTAATTTGATAATTAATTAGGGGGGCTGTATATATTTCACTTATTGGTAATATGGGAAACGGATCATATTGCGGAAAACCTTTTCTTTTAAATTATAATTTTATCTCTTAGATTTCCAATTTAATTAGCTTATTTCATAGAGAATTCTCCGTAGATTAAGAATCTGCAACTTAGTTTACGAGATATTCGCAATTGAAATAAATCGTCTAAAATTGAAAAATTGCAATTATTAGCACTTTCAGTTGCGTGTTTAGACCTTATACCCCATCAAATTAAATTATTCTAAAGTTCCATCTGATTGAGAATTTTCCACTCTTCCAGAATCAACAATTTTATCGCTGATATATATCGCCCCCATGTTGTTTCTTATCATTAAGAAATGTTCATCAGGCTCGTGTAGGTATTTTTTAACTGAACAGCACAGGTTGTTTATTTTGTGTTGATTGTTAATTATAACGTAATTCAATTGTATGAAATATTTTTGTTTTAATTTATGTTTTCGTTTAGTTACAGCACTCCTCGTGCCTGGCAGTCCAATAAACTGTACACTGGTAAGTTTATAATTCAATTATATTTTTTGGTCAAATTTACATTTGTTATATTTGTTATATAAGTTGTGTGTGTGTGCGCCGTAGTACTCGTTGCGCTAGGAATTGTAGTTTGTTTTAAATATAACACGAGAACGCGGTCTTAAACTAAGTTTGGAATAATTTTCCCAGATGCGGAATTTAATTCTTTATTTCCCTGTATCGAAATTTATTGCCAGAAAATTCCGTAACGCGAGTTATAATGATAGGGGTTGTGGTATACGCATATACACTTAATAGTACACGTTGCACTAAGTTTGTACTTTCTTAATACTATAACACGCAGACAGTCTTAAACTAGTTCGAATAACTTGCCCCAGATGCGGAATTTGTGTAACGCGAGTTATAATGATAGTTGTGTGTATACGCATATACGCAATAGTACACGTTGCGCTAGGAATTGTACTTTCTTAATACTATAACACGCGAACGCGGTCTTAAACTAAGTTCGGAATAACTTGCACAGATGCGGAATTTAATTCTTTATTTCCCTGCATTGAAATTTATTGCCAGAAAATTCCGTAACGCGAGTTATAATGATAGTTGTGTGTATACGCATATACGCTTAAACTAAGTTCGAATAACTTTCCCAGATGCGGAATTTAATTCATTATTTTCCTGTATCAGGGGGTATTGCGAAAATTCCGTAACGCGAGTTATATTGAAAGTTGTGTGTGTGTGCGCCGTAGTACTAGTTGCGCTTGAAATTGCCAGTTTTAGGATAACACGCGAACATTGGGGTTTACACACTTAGTTTGAAATAATTTTTCTACATGGGGAATTTAATTCTGTTTCTTCCTGTATAGAAATTTATTGCAATCTATTTTTTTGTTATGAATTATATTCACTTCTTATTTTTCCGATTCTAATACTTTCGATTTTAGTACTTGATTTTATAGAGAATATTTAAATTAGTCGTGATGTTGTGAATATGAATAATTTAATTAACTATCGTATTCAGTAAAGTTATACGAAGACACATAGGAGACAATAAATTATTTATTTGTATTGGTAAATTACAAATTCCTGTTTTTCCTCATTTCCTCATCCTTATTGCATTCCAAAACCAATGTATAAGTAAGTAAAAGTAGTTTCGATGTATGTGTTACTTCAATGTGTGAATTTTTACTTTTCGTTTGTTTATAAACAACTTTTTGTTGGACTGAAGTGTACTTATCGCGACGTACACCTGCCTTGTACCTGGCAACGCGCAATACACGGCAGTCGTTTCGCCACATGGTCCGCGAGCGTCTCACAACTAGCCACGCGGTTTCTGACTTCAAGTATTCATTAATCGTGTCTTCTTTTCGTCATCAGCAAAATATTCATGTAACGAGCATGTGGCTGCTTTGTTTGATGGGTTGTGAGGGTGATTTAGAGTGTTCTTAAGTTACAAATAAGTGTCTGTTAANNNTCTGCACGAGTTTTCAGATGATAAAATATTTTCCTGGATCTAAAATCTCTTCATCATTGTACTGGTAGGTGTACAATTTCTTTTTCGCGGAAAGTTAAGACGGTTTATATTAAATTGATTATTCCATTTGAGGGATATTAATGTTGCAAATTACAAACACGTGGTAGCATTATTTATCTGAATTCATAGGCCTGTTTCCGAAAATAACATGCATGCGCCGTCGCTTGCTTGCTGATTTGGATGTTTTCCGCCCGATGTTCTATCAATTTATGATGATGCTTGACCCGTCGGTTACCTTATGCAGTTGATGCTATCAGGTTATTGTGTATACGCATATACGCAATAGTACACGTGCACTAGGATTTGTACTTTCTTAATACTATAACACGCAGACGCGGTCGCCAAACTAAGTTCGGAATAATTTTCCCAGATACGGAATTTAGTGCTTTATTTCCCTGTATCGAAATTTATTGCCAAGAAAATTCATAACGCGAGTTATAGTATTAGTTGTGTGTATACGCATACGCAATAGTACACGTTGCACTAGGATTTGTACTTTCTTAATACTATAACTTACGCGAACGCAGTCTTAGAAACTAAGTTCGGAATAATTTTTCCCAGATGCAGGTGAATTCTTTATTTCCCTGTATTGGAAATTTATTGCCAGAAAATTCCACATCAACGCGAGTTATAATGATAGTTGTGTGTATACACCTTATACATACACCAATAGTACTCGTTGCGCTAGGAATTGTACTTCTTTTTATTATAACACTTGCGCGAACGCGGTCTTAAACTAAGTTCGGAATAATTTTCCCAGATACGGAATTTAATTCTTTATTTCCCTGTATTGAAATTTGTACCGAAATTCCGTAACGCGAGTTATAATGATAGTTGTGTGTATACGCATATACGCAATAGTACTCGTTGCGCGCTAGGGTGTACTTCTTTTTATTATAACACGCGAAGACGCGGTCTTAAACTAAGTTCGGAATAATTTTCCCAGATACGGAATTTAATTCTTTATTTCCTGTATCAGGGTTACTGCCAGAAAATTCCGTAACGCGAGTTATAATGGTAGTGTGTGTATACGCATATACCCAATAGTACTCGTTGCGCTAGGAATTGTACTTTTTTTATTATAATACGCGAACGCGGTCTTAAACTAAGTTCGAATAACTCCCCCAGATACTGGAATTTAATTCATTATTTTCCTGTATCAAAATTTATTGCGAAAATTCCGTAAAGCGAGTTATAATGATAGTTGTGTGTATACGCGCATATACGCAATAGTACTCGTTGCGCTAGAATTGTACTTTTTTTATTATAATACGCGAACGCGGTCTTAAACTAAGTTCGGAATACTCCCAGATGCGGAATTTAATTCATTATTTTCCTGTATCGAAATTTTATTGCGAGAAAATTCCGTAACGCAGGTTATATTGAAAGAGGATTGTGTGTGTGTGCGCCGTAGTACTGGTGCGCTTGAAGTGTAGTTTTAGGATAGCACGCGAGCATTATAGAGTTTACACTTAGTTTGAAATAATTTTTTCTAGATGGGGGAATTTAATGCTGTTTCTTCCTGTATGAAATTTGTTTGCAATCTATTTTTTTGTTGAATTATATTCGCTACTTATTTTTTCACAGTTCTAATACTTTCGATTTTGGTACTTGATTTTATAGAGAATATTTAAAAATTACTATAACTATCGTATTCAGTAAACTTATACGAAGACAAATGTAAGGAATAATAGAATTATTTATTTGTATTGGTAAATTACAAATTCCTCTTTTTTCTCATTCTTATTGCATTCCAAAACCAATGTATAAATAAGTAAAAGTAGTTTCGTGTATGTGTGTTACTTCAATATTGTGAATTTTTACTTTCGTCTTCTCAAATACGTGTTTACCACTACGTTTGTTTATAAACAACTTTTTTGTTGGACTGAAGTGTATTATCGCGACGTACCTGCCCTGTATCTGGCAACGCGCATCGCACTCGGCAGTCGTTTCACCGCATGGTCCGCGTGCGCGTCTGACTACTTGCCACGCGTTTTCTGACTTCAATTATTCAATTAATCGTCGTGTATTCTCTTCGTCATCAGCAAAATATACGTAACGAGCATGTGTGCCTGTTTTGTTTGATGAGTTGTGGCGGTTAAAGTGTTCTTAAGTAAGAAATAAGTGTCTGCTAATTTCTGCACGAGTTTTCAGATGATAAAAAATATTCGTGGATCTAAAATCTCTTCGTCATTGCACTGGTAGGTGTGTAATTTTTTTTTCGCGCAAAGTTAAGACGGTTTATATTAAATTGATTATCCCATTTGAGGGATATTAATTGTGCAGATTAGAAACACCTGGTAGCATTTTCATCAGAATTCTTAGTTCCGTTTCCGAAAATAACATGCATAATTTAATTATTACACACACTGTGTTAAAAAGTATCTGAGGATTACTAAAATGACAATATTCATGTGATCGACCACGGTCACATTGCCGTCGACCATCGGCTCGTTCCTCTTTTCGCTGAACGTTTTTAATCGAATTACACTGCTTATCATCATTAAATTAAAAAGTTTCTTGTTGATCTAAAATCTTGTATGCTGAATAGTTATTTTTTATCGTATTTACCTACTGTATTACCACGCGCCGTCGCTTGCCGCCGTCTGCTGATTTAGATGTTTTCCGCCTGATGATTCTAAAATCTTTAAATTTATGTTAAAATGATGTTTCGGTATAAATTTCTCTCGTCATGTATTACCTTTATGCAGTTGATGCTATCATCAAATTATAAATGTATTAAAATGTAAGTGTTTTATTCTTGTAGCACCTTTTTTACTCAACTTTTAAGATGATTTTCGGGTAAAATCTTTGAATTTATGTTAAAATATTGTTGTTTCGGTATAAATTTCTCTCGTCATGAATATTGACCATATTTGTAATTTTTAAAATTTACCTTTTTTAACACCCTGTCTATTAGTTTTCCTAACAGTACATAGTAAATCGCCTTTATTTGTGAGTTTTGGATGTTCTTTGTTTTAAACTTGAGATTTTCCTTCTGGAACACCCTGTATATTTGCTTTTCTTTGTGTCCGTGAAAACTTTCCTACCGCTGTGGTTTTAGGGCTTTTTTTTTGCACTTTAAGTTTTTTTTGTAACACCCTGTTTATTAGTTTCCCGGAGCATAGGGTCAAAACGAGCAATATTTGTTGTGTTTACATCTTTTTCTTTTTAATGTTTGAGTTTGCTATTTGTGACACCTTGTATAATCGTTTTCCTTCACATCCCTGAAAATTTTGCCTTGACTGTTATTAGAATTTAACTTCTTGCACTTTGAATTTTCTTTTTGTAACGCCCTGTAAATTTGTTTCCCAGAGTAACGGTGAGAAACTAGCGTTATTTGAGTGTTTAGATGTTTTCCTGTCTGCACTTAATTTTCTTTTGTAACACCCTGTATATTTGTTTCCATTTTAATCACGAAGAAAATCGACTTTACTAATTGCTTTATCCCGCTAGAACTTCACTAAGTGGTACGCGCTTGCTTGCGCGGCTAAGGAACTCGGAAGTTCTATTTCAATATGGCTGCATGAATTCTGTTGACTTATAAAATCTAAACTTGTATTATTTTACATTGTGTTTATTAATAAAGAAATGTTAAGAGATATTATGTCTTATGCTTGGAATGTTATTTGAATTTAACTTCTTGCATTTTGAACTTTCTTTTTGTAACGCCCTGTACATTTGTTTCCCAGAGTAACCGTGAAAAACCAGCGATATTTGAGTGTTTAGATGTTTTCCTGCCTGCACTTAATTTTCTTTTGTAACACCCTGTGTATTTGTTTCTATTTTCAATCACGAAGAAAATTGACTTTACTAATTTCTTCATCCCGCTAGAACTTCACTAAGTGGTACGCGCTTACTTGCGCGGCTAAGCAGGTCGTAAGTCCTGTTTCAATATGGCGGCATGAATTTTGTTGACTTGTAAAATCTACTCACATTTCTCTTCCTTCTATCTTCTACCTATTCTCTACTACTCCTTCTTCTTCTTTTTCTATTTCTCTGTTCTCGTTTCTCTCCACTTGCTTTCTTATTTCTTTATGTGCCTTCACTTGTGACTTTCAATTTCTCTTATATTTCATTTACCAGGTGTCATATATGCAACCCAAATTACACCCTGACATTTTTTATATTTTGAGGAAAATGCAGCTATACCTAAAGATTCGATCCGTGTCTGCTAGCGTACCGGCAGGTGCACGTCTACACTCGACCCTGAGTGTTTTTGTTGTTATTATTTGGATTCTTTGACATGTTTCTACTTTTTATCATGTTTTTAAAAACAACAACACAATTCGGAAGTAACACAGTTAGTTATCTTTACATCCACTGCTCACACATAAGACTTATATGCCACATTATTTAAAACTAGAAAACGACAAAGAAGGATACCACAAAAAATATAGAAAAGAGGGTTATAATTATACATAGTGTTTATTGACAACATTTAACTTTATAGTTACATTACAGTTACAAAAATATCAACAGCTAACAATTTCTGCCGCAATAGGAGTTACAATCCAGTTTAACTTGAAGCCGCACCTCACACTTTGCCTGAATTCAAAAAAAATTCAAAATTATTACACATGTAACAACTTGGGAAGATAAATTAAAAGAACTCAAAAGAATAATGAAGAAAATGTGAAATTGCACATCACATAAAAAATGAAATGAAAGAAAATGAAAGTTTTGCACTTTTCTAATTACCAACAAAATAGAATGTTTTGAATTTTGAATCCTTGACCCTTAGGACTTAGTTGTAGGCTAGTGGTAGAGAATGACAAATCCTTAAGAATAGAACATTTGAGGATAATTGTATTTCTCTAGATATCAAAAGAAAAAGTCATGGAGTTGCTTATTACAAAAATAAACCATAATGCTGAATTTTATTTTAAATGATGTAAAACAACTGGCGACCAGCCCGGAAAAGGCCGCCAGAGGATCAAGAACGCAGCCGACGGCACGCGACATTCTTAATCTTTTTATTTCGTACATTAAACGAAAACGAAACAATGAATAGAATTCATAATGATAATCAACGGTGGGTATTGAAACAAAAACAACAATTATTTGTCTGCATAAAGACCACGCGGTTGAAGTAAAAAACAAGTAAAGTCAATAACAGATTTGATTTTTATATAGTTGAAGAAATGCGATTACATGCCTTGATGCAAACTTAATATTTGCGCTTTTTGCATAACTAATAGGTTGTAAGGACCTAAATTTGGCACATTGTAGAAACGATGAAATACGCGTATAATACAAAAAGAGTATCCGATGGCCGACAGAATGTCACTCCCGCTTTACCTCTCTGCGTATGTATATTACAATCCGTGTTTAAAGAACCCCGCACATCACTCGCGCACAATCGAAGGAGCATTAAGAAACAACATTACGTAATAACGCGAAGAAAAATTAAGAGAGTCAAATTATTGTCCGGTAAATGTGCGTGCAGATCACCTGACAACCAAAATAAGAGTAACGCGGTACGCAAGGCAACCGCATGGGGAACGCATAAAAATTGCAAGAGATAAGAAAACTTGTTCGTTTATAAAAACTGATTTTTCATCAATTATTTTAGTGATATTTAATTCGATAGAACGATACAGATTGAAGATTCTTAAAGCGGAAAAGTACTTGCACACTTGGCCAAATGGCAAGAATCTTAATAAAAACGTTTCTATTTTCAAATTTAATTTTCCGCCATTTTCATTTGGTCTTATTGTGGAGAAACTATAATTATAGGAATGACAATATTTACCAGACACAAGATATCACCGGCCGACGCAACCTCGCACAGTTTGTTTGTTATTAAGTATACTAAACTAGCAAAATTTACATTTACAAAGATCATATACGCGATAAATTACTATTAAAATACCAAACACGACTGTAAACACTAATTATCACCGGTGATCAACCAAATATGAAGGGATTATGAACAATAAATGCGCAAGATAAAATTTAGTAGTCGACTGTTGACCGAATATTATGTAAATTTAGAAAACAGAAGACAATACGAGTCGCGAGAAATACGTCTGGACCAACCAGAAACCGGCACGAAACTGGCTGCAAACTGTGCAAGTAACGACGCGACAGTTTATGATAAGAAAGAGATGCACAAAGTCAGTGCTTGAGCGCGAATCGCATTTGGCACGTTACCTGCAATGTAAACTAAACTAGAATATGCTGTATGCGACGTGAGGGGATGGCAACGAACGACACTCGGGAATCTCATGTGTGGCCTTCCACGCGGCGGAAGCGATAAGAAAGTAAAATGTGTTCAAAACAAACACAATTCTCCTGCAGAATGCCCACGTTTGCCGATAAATATAAAAACAAACAATACAATTCTATTTTATGATTTTTAGTTCGTGCTAGTGCCATCTCTGAATGATATAGGTAAAAATAAGAAAAGTAATATTTATTTTACGAGTGATTAAATCGAGACGGTACGTAAGCAAAACACACAAAAAACAGGTATGTTTTAGTCCAAGAAATTAAGGCATATTTTATTTACAAACTTCCTCCATCATCCTGCTCCTCGTCTTCTATAATATATAATTCACGTTTTTCGGGTCAACTTATCATCAAATCATAATTAATCTCATGTTCTTCACACTCCCACCCTCCACTGGATTATACAATATATCATTCAATTTCGCAGGCGTTCGTATTTAGTAATTAAATAGATTCATCATTGCTTCTTGTACACTTCGTTTCACTCCTGTCTCAGTTCGCTCAAACTGTACTCCGCCTTTCGTGAATGCGGAGATAAATATTTCTATGAAATTATAATAATTTATACATTATTCGACATCGTCCGACTTGTGTAGCACTGTCTCATTACAACAACTGTTTGTTCGGCGCCTCAACACTTATCAATCAAGAACCTTATAAATGATCATACTTGAAGTCTTCCCAAGAAGTGTCTCTACGTTCGTTCTTCCTCTGTTTTACACAATAACGATCTTTACAAGCACTTCTCGATCCGCTGACTAAAGTAATTAATATTACAATTTGTACAAGAATATTTTCATTCGTCAAATCGAGGTGAGCGCAAGCCGCACTAGTGTCGATCGTAAACAAGGAATACAGGCCGACAGTAACTATTTATATACAATATAAAAAGCGTATCACTATCGTTTACGAATTGTTTCAGTCTAGTTTTGTTGTGTTGCATCCCCACTCGTGCGTCTTGCTATTTCTAGGCAAATACAAATCATTCTCAATAGATTACTTGATATGTCTCGAGTGCTTACTTTTCTCACTGTGTCTGAACAAATTGTTCATTTGCGTTGTACAAAAATGTGTAGGCAACAATTTTAATTGATAATGACAACATTGCTAATAAAAAACAGTGTAAAGTGTAAATATAAGCCACTAGTTTGCTTTCTTTCATATTTTCTTCTTCACTTAGTTTAAAAGTTCATTCGTTAAGTCTCTCTCAAAATGCGAATTGTTATTTAACTTGCACACAAATTGATTTCATCCCTCGGATACTGAAGAGAGACTGCTCCGCGTTGAACCATGCCCGTGGCGCGAACCCTCCGGCGAGAAATCCGACGAATTCAAGTCGGATGGCAGCGCCAACGCGCTAATCGGCCCGTAAAGCTTTTCCTGCTCATCCAGCTGAGTGTTGAACGTCTCCTCCAGTTTCTATAAAAACACAAACAGATTACAAAACACATCAACGCCGGCGAAAACAAATAAAAGAGTGAGAAACTGGCACGGAATGTCTACAACATGACTAACAAGTTCGAAACGGTGGAAAGCGTACTAGCTCGTTAGTGAAATTGTGAAAAAAGAGTAAATACATAAGTAGATAAAAGCCTGAAACCAACCTGGATCATTGAGTTCCAATTAGTAATGAACTGAAGTAGGATCTGAAGCGAATAGCACAGCGGTGATTTAGTTTAGAAGACAAATTATAACATTGGGCAAGGGAGCAACACACCAACAACCAAGCGTTAATTGAGAGAACATAAAAGGAACCAAACACCTAGTGGTAAATTGATGGTAAACTTCGACGAGCAAACGAATCATAGCACAAACACAATAATAATATGATGGAGCAACTGGGTAACAGATGATTAGCAAAAAACTCGCGGATAACAAAACGAACAAACTAAAGAACAAACAAAAACTCAAAGAACTGTGGATTAATGTTTGATTGTGGAGAGAAATGCAGACGGAATTAAGAATTGGACGTCAAGTTCAGGTCTTTGTCGGATAGGAAGACGCTGCTGCGGT
This sequence comes from Dalotia coriaria, assembly GCF_025399875.1. Lineage (NCBI taxonomy): Eukaryota > Metazoa > Arthropoda > Insecta > Coleoptera > Staphylinidae > Dalotia > Dalotia coriaria. The sequence goes on from NW_027045447.1 coordinate 12,051,796, forward strand.
CGGCGACGACGCTCGTGCTGAATGAGCGTTGGTGACCCCAGGCGGACTTAAACGCCGCCGCCTGGCAAGCGGGCGGGAAGCTAGGTGTGCCGGGCGTCGATGACGGCGAGGCGAGATTGTCGCTCGAGCCCTGGATGACCGACCGCGGCAGGTATCGGGCGTACTTCGCCTTGAGCATCTCCTGCCGCACCAACTCCTCTATTCGCTACAATTTCATCATTAGTACCATCAAACATCCTACATACCAGCGCCAGCGCAAGTAAATATTTCTAGCGGTTGCAAGTTTCACCTCAGTACTCAGCAAAATATCCAAAATCAACAAACTATTATATTACTGTTAGTATTATTTGATCGTGAGTTGTTAATTTGGTAAATATTATTTAGGATTTTAGTAGATGTTAGTACTTTTAGTGGTTAATGCGATATTTAGGCGAAGACATACCTGTTTGCGAGGCTTCAACTGCGCTTTCCATTCCTTCAGCTCGCGATTGAAGTGTTCCTCGCGTTCCTTCAGCTTACGCGTCTCGTGCTCCATGAGTAACTTGCGCTTTTCGTTCTGAAGCTGCTCTAGTTCCCTGATTGTTGTGTCGCTCATCGCCCTCAGCTCCTCCAATTGTCGTTTGTGTTTCAGTTCCGCACGACTGCTCTCGGCCTGGTAACGTTTCTTTTCATTCTCTTGAAACTAATAAAAAAAAGACATAAATATTTTATTTAAAAACACAACGTTGTAATTTTAAATAACAAACCTCTTTGATTTTGTTTTTCTCCACTTCAGGATCGGAGGCACCCGATATTGAAATCCTCATCGACTCCCTGAACATCATCTCTCGCACCTTCATCTCCGATCGGATGCGTTTCGGCAATGACCTCTTTTCGGTATTCTGCTTCTTTATAAGTTCCTCTTCCTTCTTTGTAGCGCGTCGTTTAACTTGCTCCATTTCCTTATCGTGTCTATCAAGCATTTGATGCCTTTGCAGAATGAAAATGTCCTTCAACTGCCGCTTAACCAATTGATGCTTCTCGTGGATCTGTTTCTCTTCTATCTCCCATAGGGTAGCCTCACGCGTCCTGGTCAACTGTTGTTTCTGCTGAAGGAACTGCCTCTCCATCAGCGCAATTTTCTCCCGATGTGAATCCGACAAACGTCGCAATGAACTTTCATGATTCTCGTTCAGTTTCTCCAAAAATGCGCGTTCCTTCTCAGCATGTACCGCATCTAATCTATCCTTACGCGATTTATATTCGCTCTTCCTCTGATCCTTGGGTAGTCGTTCAATCTCCGCCTTCAAAAGTCTACTCTCCTGTTTCAGCTCCTCTCGAAAACTTTTCAACTCGCGTTCTTGCTCAAGTCGGATTTTCTTCGAAGCAGCACGCAGGTCATTATCCTGCTGAGCCTCCGCCCGTTCAATGAGTAGCTTCTGTTGCCTACTCAGCATGTCCAGATCACTTTCGTACGTCCTCTCCAAACCTAACCGCTCAGTTTCGAAGCGTTTCTCCTGCGAATCAATCGCCACTTTTTCCTTCATTGCCAGCTCCTGGAACTGTTTCTGTTCCTGCTTCTGCAACAACTTCAACTCGCGCAGTTCTTGTTTTCGATCTGCAAGCGGATCCAGAATCGTATTATCATCGTCACCGTAGATTACTTTACTAGTGGTAGTTGTAATCGTAACACCGTCAATGATAAACTTTCTGGTGCGTTTTCGTGTCTTACGATTGAGGATATTCAACGCAATCTCCTCCTTGGTCTTAATATGAGGTGCTTTCGGCCGCAGTTGCACTTGTACAACATCTTGCCGGTTGGCGTCTTTGTTCTCCTTTGAGCTATTGTTGCTATCATGGCTTGCAAGTGAGATACTCTCCGCATCCGACTTGCTGTTACTCGCACCCGAACGTGGCCGGCGGTTAGAATCACTACTCCTAACCGATCCAGCATCACTCGATCGTGAATCATGCGGATCAAAGTCAAATTTACCATTGTTCACCACCTGCCCGTTAAGTTTCTTCTCATCCCCATAATCGCTCCTTGTACTGCCACCCTTGGAAGATGAAGACAGGTCGCTGGTTGACGTTTGAATATGGCTGTGATTATCATACCTAAACGAGGCGGAATCTTTCACCTGAACCTTCTCCTCGTCGATTTTCACAACAGACACGTGACTTGTATCTAATAACCGCGAGTTATCCGCGGAGACATCCAATCCTGAGTCGTTGATTACATAATTTGAATCAACAATCAATACCTCGCTCTCGTCTAGCTTCTTCAGTGGCTTATCCCTGAATTCAGAAGGTGGTGGGTATTCCAACGAATCCAAGGACGGATAACAGTCATCGTCAGACGACTCAAGATGCGTTTTGTTCGTTTGATTAGACACAATCACCACTTCATTGGCGGGCGCGTTGTTCTGAGGTGACGCTTGTCTCGACCCAGGTCGATTGTCGACCAAGACTGGCGGATGCGTAGTTACCACTGTCACCTGACTAATATTCGACGATAAACTATTAGACAAGTCGGGCATGTCGTTGATGATAATCGTCGAGGTCATTTTGTTATCAGATACGAGGACAATATCACCAATGTCTTTGTTTTCAATGACTACCTCATCAACGACGTCCTTTTGTTCGTTGAGTATCTTACTAAATGCGGCCTCCATGATGTCACTGCTAGCAGTGATTACCTTTTCCTTCTTTATTTCTGGAATCTCCTTCGATGTGGGACTGGCTGTGGGGCTCTTGGAAGACTTCGGTTTGGTGGCTGTTGGCGGTCCAGGTTGTTTCACAACCTCTACTACTTCAACTTCCATAGGTGGAGGTGGTGGTGGTTCAGGGAGGACAGGTGCTGGCACGGCGGGCGGTGTAGCTGGTGGTGTATCAAATTTAGGTGAAGAGGGCGGCGTTGGCAGAACTTCCACGACTGGTAACTACAGGCGGCGGCGGTGCTTTTTCCTTTGTTCTTTCCTTCTCGGTTTCTTTATCCTTTTCTTGTGGTAAAGGAATTTGATGAACCGGAGGTGGAGGTGCGGGACCTTTGTCCCTGGAGGTCTTTCGATGAACTTCTTCTTTTTTGACAGGCACCACAGCGGGAACAATTACTTCAGGCTATATAAAATAAAGATAAATAATATATTAAAGTCAAAATATTTAAATAATAAATATAAATAGTTTATAACTTACCGTGGTAGGTTTCTTCGGTTCTTCCACTTCGACATTGTTGTTAGTCGCCGGTGTGGGAACAACAGCGGGTTGCTTACGCTTCTCAGCCTGTTCCGCTTGCTTCTTTTCCTCTTCCTTAACCACGTCAAGTATTTGCTTGGCAACATCATCATTACAAAACAAATCAATCAAAAACCAAGGAATTTTAATCAGTAGTGTCTCAAGTACCTTCAAATATTAATTTCTATTACTTCTGCACGGAATGCGCGCGTCATCTTCGATGTGAGAGATTCGGTTGTCCTAAAAATTCAAAACACATTAGTAAAGATATCAAATACCAAACATTAAAAGACATAATCAACAAAACGAAAAAATAATGATAATAGAGTAGTAACAGATACGTGACCTTAAACAACAAATGACAAACAGTCTGATGATATGCAACTCGCACTCATTATACGAACAATGTGCTACAACTATCAAGTGTGACGTCATTTGGAACGACTCCAATAAAACGTATAATAAAGAAAGGAACATAACTAACACAATTGCAATCAACATATATCATTTTCGACACAAAATTTACATTTGAACGTCTTCGGAAACCCCACAAACGTGAACTTCAACTTCATCACAAATATGATTAGCTGTGTAAAGTAGAGTAGAGTAAGAAGATTGTATCGTATTCATATGTAATTTCTACGTTTTCATTTTCATTTAAATAACGAAAGAATACGAAATAATATCGAAATAATATTTTGATGTTATCCTCGTATCTCACCTGTGCGTCGTGCATGCCAGGTACGGGGGGACCCGGTGAGCCGCATGCACAACAAAAACGTAATTCATAAAACACGCGAAATGCGTGGCGTTGTACTTGTGCGTTCTTGAGTGTACCGCGTGCGAGTGGTCACAATAAGACACACATCTGTGCAGGGCGCGTCACGTGCGCCTAGCCCTTCGAAATAACTTACCAATGCGCTGATACAACTCTTTATGCTTCCGCTGTTTCTTTCTACCCCTCTGCGCGCAAACCAACCCCCAATCATATACAAACATAGTAAGCGTGAAAATAGAAACAAGAAATTCAAGTTCTCTTAAGAAAAGTTTTAAAGAAAACAAAAAATTCAATTCTTTTACCTCTCCATCATCGTCTGTGATCTCTTCTTCAACGACCTCAGCCTTGTACTCTAGCAGTAGATCCCTAATAGGTTTGGCGTCAAGGGTGCAATTGATGAACGGATGTTTAAGCAGTTCTTCACACGTTGGTCGCTTCGATGGGTCCTTGATGAGTGAGCGGGCGAGGAAATCATTGAAATCCTTGGAGTACTTCGACGGTTGTTCCAGTTTCGGCGGGTCGGACTTCTGGATCTTCAGCAGGACGCGCAGCGGTGACATTTCGTGATTCGGCGGCTCCATCTGTGCGAATTCAATTAGCGTAATACCCATCGACCAGATATCCACCTTAAAGTCGTAGGGATTATCGCGGAAGGTTTCACACAGCACAACTTCGGGTGCCATCCAATACGGCGTACCAATAAACGTGTCATGCTTCTGCATCGTGCTCTTATTCTTCGCAGAAACACCAAAATCAGCTGAAGAAAAAAAAAAGAAAAACATAAATCAGTAAAAGTACAATTCCCAAATGACCTTGAACATTTATCTCAATAAACCCATCTATTTATATCCATAACCGCATTGTCGTGAGTAACAAACACACACTCACACACTCAATGAATCACCATCATTCCAACTATTCCTATACGTAATGCTATCACAACCTCGACAAATTGACGAAGATTGACGGACGCAAAGGTCAATTGTACCGAGTTTAACGCCGCCTGCCATCGTCAGCAAGCACGTTGCCCGCCTTGAGGTCCCGATGGATACAATATGCGCCTTGTGCAGAAACAACAACCCGGTGGTCATCTGCTACACAATATACCGAATCTGCGCCTGTTGAGCGGCTTTCCAGCTCGGTCATGATACTATCCAGCGCACCACCATCACAATATTCAATCAACATCCAAAGTTGATTACCCAGCTGGAAAGCTTCTGTGCATCTCGACGATATTGTGATGCTTACACTCCGAGAGAATATCAATCTCGATCGCGAAATCGGCTATGTTACCTTCGCCATCCAAACGGTACATTTTCGCGGCCGCCAGTTGCCTGTATTCGTTTATGCTGCGCCTTGCATACTGGCCATATGCTCCATCACCCAACACGCCGATCATGTCCCAAAACTCTTCAGGATCCAGATCCTGCCGTACATTGGAGTAGACTTTCTTCTTCTTGGCATCATTGCCTCCCAAATGGAGGACTTTCTTTATATTATTCAAAAAAGACATTCTGATGTCTTTTCACCTCAAAAATTCTGCGTGAATTTATTTAAATCTTTTTGTGTTTACACTAAAAGTACACTCTTCACATAGTTTGCGGGTGTTGATGATAAAAAGTGATTGAAGAGTGGCGTTGATCACATCATGTGACAATCACATTTTGATCGGGTTTTGATGATGTGTGGAAATAAACGACGAATATTCGATGGCCACTGCAAAAAACAAGACAAATATATGCATATTAGTAAATTGTGGTTGAAACACTTCCTGTACACACATACTGATAAGAAAACTCTCTAAATACAACGCGTTAAACATCTACCAATGGCAACTTGTGCAAACATTTCTCTAAATGCTCAAATCACGCCTCCTCTCATCGCATTGCCACCTAAAATTGAAATTCCGCGCGACGTCCAACATGCTAATGCTAATTAGTTATGCATCTAATTGATTTGTAAACATTCGAGAAGAGAGACTGGTCGCATCATCCGACACGCATCGAAATCCACGACGACGAAACTTTTCCTAATGGAATGCGTTGTTTTTACTTTACACAATTTTTTGCGTTTTAAATGTACAACCGAAACAAAAACTAGTAATTATCAATTTACAACGGATTATTTGCTGATTTACGCATTATACAAGTTGATACCTGATAAAAAACGGTGTAGTACATTGTTTAAGAAAATACCCAATGCGCGATAAGTGTTTTACGCTTGTAATCTGCTGATTTTATCGATAAAAATAGCAGGAATGTAAGGCTTTCGCGAGGCGTTTGTCGTTTGTTTGAATGTGAAAGTAAAATATGCGCCAGCCGCTGCATTTAAACGCAAAAACGGATACATGTCAAAGCGCTCCTCGTTATTATTAGTACGTGCAAGACGTCGTCGGGGCCCGTCGCGTCTGTTGTCCAAGTTTATGGCCAACAACCTGTCCAAGTTGCGCATTACCAAATCACATTTGCATACGCGATATATGCCACCTTTTAAACGCAAACCTAATCGCACCGCGTGAGGTGTAAACTTGGCGAATTCTTCGGATTTGACTGTTATCGCTATCAATGAAATCACACACACTCACACGCTGTGTTTGCGTGTGTGCGTGAAAGTGTCATGCACTTGTTTTCTAGGTTCGAGACTGAGATTCTTTCACCTTCGGTTCCCCGAAACACGAACCCACGAACGATGGTCATCAAAGGCGTGTGGTGTGGCTGTGTTGTTACCTGATCATTTGTCTCGGGAGCATCCGGTGCCCGTATGGCGACGAATATTCCTTGAACGTATGAGTCCCGAATCCCACATCCGCGTCCTCGCACTCGCACCCGCGGACGTCGGCAAGAATTCTCTGTCTCGGCCTCTTGCTCGTCGTTTCCTCACATCGATTGCGCAGCTTAAGCTTAACACGCGGCGGATGAGATGGCTGGCGATGATTTACGCGCGTGTGGTGGTTTGCGCCGCGACGCGCACTTGTTTCGGACGGACGGCAGGCGCGATCGCGGGCGTAAATTGCAGGTAAAACGCGGACCGATACCGAAACCGACACCGACGACAGCACTCTCTACACATCTACCAAGTGGTCAGCCATGCCAATTTTAACTGCGCTCGACTCCCGCATCGCAGCGCGACGAGCGCTCCGCTCTCGGTGAGGTTGGTGCTGCTCGCTGCTTTCCATGATTTTATCATTCAACCACGCCTGAGAATTACAGGCATTTAATACGCATGCGCATAGATTTAAATAATTATGAAAAAGTCGTATTAAACAATATTTAACAAAGGAAAAATAAACTATTAGGTTGTTAAATGTGTAAATGTAATTGTATAACAAGAAAATTTTGAATTTAATAGAAAATTGATTTTTAACAACTTTTGATTACCTAAGCTATTTATACCTATTTGCACTCTATTTTAAATGGTTATTTACAAAATAAAAATATAGTTTTAGTTTTTATAGTTGTAAAGTCAGAAAATTGATTTTTTTTCCGCAAATGAAAATGTTTGACAATCAAGTTAAATATTACTTTGATGTTTCAATATAGGCAACCAAAAATACACCAATGAAATCTAAATAATATTCCATCACAAGAATAACAAAATATTCTTGAATATTAACCATTATCAACTAGTTATTTACCTGATCAGGGCTATATCAATAATATCTTGATTTATTTACGCATCGCACACCTCAAAGTACTTAAAATACCTCCCTCAAGGGCATAGGTAAGTCCTTAATGTCAAATATTAAATTTTCTAGAAAGTTTTCAACAATTTTCTTCGAAACAGTAAGATATAACTGTATCTACTTTTAATACCTTAACTAAACTGAATATTTTATGATTTTAGATTATTCTATAATCAAATTATTCGATTGTTTGATTTTTATCTTTGGTTATGGCCCAACCACCATCCAGAAGCATCATAATGATGATAATCAACAACTTTATCAATTCAATCAAACCGCGACAAATCCGCGGAACGCTCATTGGCAAGGATTATTTCGGCAATAAATATTACGAAATACCTGCAGATCCTAGCATCGGCAAACGCCGCACTAACAGATGGTTTGAACCCACAATGAAAGATAATTTTGATCAAGAAATGCCAGCTGAATGGGAAGCATGGCTGAGAGGGCGACGCAAATTGCCTCCCAGCGAGGATGAGGTCATGAAAAGCGTTGCGTTGATGGAAATGAAGAAGCATAATGCCATTGAAGTGGATGCCAAGGGTGGGAAGATGACTCCTATGGCAAAAGGCATGGAAACATTTCCACATAGACCTGACTATGAAAGAATACCTGGAAAAGGTAAGTAAATATTAGAAAAAAATGTAAATTACTAAGGGGAACTTCGAAAATGTTAATAATTTGAACTATTAAATGTTAAAAATTGGATGACATCCTGTTATACAACGCTGTTTAGTTGATTTTTTACATTTTTTTTTAAATTGTTTATCGTTTTTGTGTGATTTTCACTGAAGTAATCCTCAAAACAATAATTTCATCTTTAAATTTTGAGGTATTTAAGTGAAAACTAAAGATTTTATTATGAAAATCTTTAAATTTCATCCAAAAAGTTCAAAAACAAAAAAATCTCCCCTTGAAATTCTAGTACAACTATAAAATTATAATAAATATGCGTTGTAAGCTCTTTGTAAATATCCCTCAAGGGCATAGGTAAGTCCTTAATGTCAAATATTAAATTTTCTAGAAAGTTTTCAACAATTTTCTTCGAAACAGTAAGATATAACTGTATCTACTTCTAATACCTTAACTAAACTGAATATTTTATGATTTTAGATTGTTCTAGGATCAAATTATTCGATTGTTTGATTTTTATCTTTGGTTATGGCCCAACCACCATCCAGAAGCATCATAATGATGATAATCAACAACTTTATCAACTCAATCAAACCGCGACAAATCCGCGGAACGCTCATTGGCAAGGATTATTTTGGCAATAAATACTACGAAATACCTGCAGATCCAAGCATCGGCAAACGCCGCACTAACAGATGGTTTGAACCCACAATGAAAGACAATTTTGATCAAGAAATGCCAGCAGAATGGGAGGCATGGCTGAGAGGACGGCGCAAGTTGCCTCCCAGTGAGGATGAGGTCATGAAAAGCGTTGCGTTGATGGAAATGAAGAAGCATAATGCCATTGAGGTGGATGCCAAGGGTGGCAAGATGACTCCAATGGCAAAAGGCATGGAAACATTTCCACATAGACCTGACTATGAAAGAATACCTGGAAAAGGTAAGTAAATATTAGAAAAAAATGTAAATTACTAAGGGGAATTTCGAAAATGATGAAAATGTTAATAATTTATACAATTAAATGTTAAAATTTTTATGATATTCTGTTATACAACGCAGTTTCGTTGATTTTTTCCATTTTTTAAAAATAATTTATCTTTTTTGTATGATTTTCACTGAAATTATAAAGAAAACAATAGTTTTATCTTTAAATTTTGAGGTGTTTAAGTGAAAACTAAAGATTTTATTATGAAAATCTTTAAATTTCATCCAAAAAGTTCAAAAACAAAAAAATCTCCCCTTGAAATTCTAGTACAACTATAAAATTACAATAAATATCGTTGTAAGTCCTTGTAAATAGTAAATAAAAGCCTTACTTTATATATAAAGCTTTTATTGTTGTTTTTAACAAAAGTTTGCGTTTGTTCCGAAGACAAAAACAAAAACATTTCGACTCTGTAGAGGAATCAACTCAAACTCACCAGTTGTGGGGTTTTACAAGATGCACCAGAGACGCACAAATAAATGCAAACGTAAAAATATCGTCTTTTCATTTTGTTCAGCAAATGCTAATCAACAGAAAAAAAAACCTGCGTTCAACGTTCGAAATCGTTTCAATTTCAAGGACTCTCCCAATATCTGCTGCGTTTATCAACAGGAATTTGAATAAGTTTTACGTGAAACGAGAAAGCAATGTTCAAGGTTGCGGCATTTTCAGTTAAAACCAAACTTACAACAGATAACTGTAAAGAGCACGAACCTTCATGAATTCATGAACAAATTTCATTCATATATTCATAATTCCGATTGATTCAAGGCCCGCTTACGTAATCGCACAATGCGCACTTCAAACATCGCTTATCATTGGGAGAATTCGTGTCGGCGACGTCCGTGACGAGACCAAATTGATGGTTTATTTATTTGTGCGAGCATAAAATCCGCCATCTCATCCTGCGCAGCGCTAGGAAACTGATTTCGAACATCAAATTACATAAAATATCAACGTGTTCGACGAAATTCCATCACTTCAATCATCGTACAATTATCAAGTTTTCTCGTTTTTATCGTGTTTAAATGTTAAATTTTTCAAAGTTTAGAGTTACTTATCGGCTTATTATACCCTTTACAATCAATAAATAAGTTTTGTTTTTGTATATATCTGTGTTACTGTCACGTTCTTGTCATTCTTCCATAACTTTTGGCTGTTGGCTGCATCGTTTTTAAATGTTCCACGTTTGTTTAAATTATTTTATTAATAGTAATGTAATATTAAAGTACCCTCAAGCAATTTGTGGTTTCGGGCTTTGTTTTGCCCTTGTGTGTGTTTTTCTGCTGTTTTTGTGAGCATTATGGCTTCGAAAAGCGTGGCTCTATTTTGCTCTCTGGTTTCGTGCGTAGAAGATAAAGTGTTCAACATTTTCAGGGAGAGGTGTTTATTATCGGATCGGTTATTGTGTTCAGTCGATGTACTGCGCCAACCAGCGGAAGTCCCCGCCGTAGCCCTGCCGCTTAAGTACGGAGCAATATAAATAACTCCAGCGGACGGCCTTGCAATTCATTTCTTGCTACTTTTCCCTGCATAAAACAAACACACAATGAGATAAATATCATTTTTTGATGGGTATAATTCATGTAAGCCGCGTACTCTTTCTCCTGCCGTCACGCCATACAGCGAGAAGAAGTTCCTGCGCCTCGTCCTCGGACGCCGCGCCTGGTATTTCGCCAATCTTGTTGCCGAGAACAGAGCACCGGACGCTGAGTAAAGGCCTGTCCGTCAGCAGCGAGAGTCGAGCCTGCTTTTGCCTCGGGGAAGTGATTGCGATCGTAGGCGTCTATCAAGAAAACAATGGCGTCCACCGCAGGGAAGTAATCCTTCCATACTCGTCTCGCTGCACGACAAAAACACCAATATGGACATTAATTATCCACAACTATAATATATAACTCCATATTTACCTTGAGTGTGACCGCCTAAATCGAATGTGGTGAATCTCATATTTCCAATGGACAATTCCTCGGATGCTAAAATATTAAAAATCACAAAATGATGAAATAATGTTTCAACTTAAACTTTCAACATTCAACTTCATTATTAGTGGGACATGTAGATATTATTTACGTAATATTAGCCTTTGACATGTTAGTGAGTATTCTAGGATTAACTTACTGGGATGTAATGTGGGTACGTGCTGGGCGAGCCTATCGTCCTTGAGCATGTGTAGCAGCGTCGTCTTGCCGGCATTGTCCAGGCCGAGGAACAGCAGCTTGCCGGACTTCTTCCACAAGCCTACCAGCGCGCGAGGATGGACACAAAGGCGTGAAACAAACAAGTACATGCGATTAGTATCTGGTCAGCGGCGGCACTCACCGGGAATTGCATCAATTGCAGCATTCTCTTCGTATAAGGCTGCGATGAGCTGGCGTTTGCCTGAATTCGCATAGCCGCAGAAGGCGTAACGACCTCTGCGCTTTAAACCTTTATATAGACACAGAAAAACTCATGTTTCAGAGTCAATTAAGTTCAGAATTGGCTAAATTACAGCTTTAGGAGCAATTTATTCACAAAAACTTCTGATTTTACGCATTTTCTATCAAGTTTTGTTATATTTTGAATAGAAATTGAGCAGTTTTACTTAAAATTGTTAATTTTTAAGCAAAAATACCTCAAAAATTGATCAAATATTGAAATTAATCTTCCACAAATACAAATTTTGAATATTTTTGTATGTTTATTGCAAGTTTTAGGCAATAAAAGTGTTTTTTCACTAAATTTACAAGATTTTTACCGAATATTCATCCTGTTACTCATTAAACAATCAATAAAAAGCATATTCTTCAATAAACTTTCAAATTTTCAGCATTATACTAACCAAAAACACTTAAAATGTTTTCAGTCTACTACTCCACCATCCGCTAATTAAAGCTATAAAAAGAAATGATGAAATTTCAAGCAATTTCAGCTTGTTTTCTACCAAAAACAATGAAAAATCATCAAAATTCTCTCCTCCAACTTGTCTACACCATCTGAAACTCACCTAAATATCCTAAAACTCCCGTAAACCAATCCCAGATAAACATTTTTACTCTAAAACAAAAGAAAATCACAAGTTAGAACAAATTTTAACAACATAACAACTAGTTTTGTGTGTGTTCACCTTGATAAATATTTTATCAACACATGAATGTTAAAAGCCCGCCGTACAATCACAGTGATTTAATCTAATGTGCAATTATGTGAATTCAGTAATGAGAAATGACTCAGCTGATTTGCAGTAAAACTCAACCGTTTGATTAAAAATTTTTAATAAAACTTAAGATTAACGTTAATTGAATAATTTCACGCACTAAATCAACAGCACATAAAAAACTATCAGCGATGTAAAGTCTAACTGAGCCCAGGTCGCTGACGGAACTTAATTTATTTTGGTGTCGAGCCTCTCGGCTGGTAATTTTCATTGAATATTTTTGATGACTTGGACTTGAGTACAACTCAAGGTGAGGGCATAAGAAATGACGCGGCATTGTACACAGCAGTGGTCCACGTACAAATTATCAATCATGATTATGAAAGTGAGGATGTGCGTTGGCATGATGAGCGAGTGTTTCATTTGCAAGACGCGAATTGCGATGCGATAATTTCGCGTATGTTTTCCAACACGTATGACAACAATGCGAATGCGGGCCCTGAACGGGTGGAGTGTGCGTATGTGTGGTACTTACACGTTGTGTTGGTTGGTTTAGTTTCCTTCAAATTTTTATTTGCTAAGTAGATCACAGTGTTTGATTAATCCTAGTGGTGGCTGGCTCCCTTTATACGGTGCGCGTAGCGTGCGTGTTATCCCCTTCGCCGTGGCGCCGTTGTTACTAGAGAGTGGCCTGCCCCGTGTCACCATTCAACCTCGACTGCGGCGTATCATCCAATCAGCATCGCACACTCGCACGCACACGACTGCAGTGAACGCAGCGCTGAAAAACACGATTTCTAACACGTACCGATGTGAATTCGCAGTTAAAACGTATCGTGGTACATTACTAAAGCTCTAGAAAGATATTAATAGTTGAATTTGGGTTTAATTAAGCTTTATTTGATTGGAATTTGCGTTTGAAATTTGAATACAAACACAGTCAAGCGTCGGACGTTGTACGTCAACTGACAACTGACGACTAGTTCGAGGGTGATGTGACACTTCCGGTGATGTGTCTTTAACACAAAAGTTTTACTATAAAAATAGTATAATACTGCAAGATAAATATATAATAATAAAGGTAAATGATTTAGTTATTTATTATTTAATGGAATTTTAAGATATATGCTTTTATTTTGTTGTTATTTTTAAATTAAAATTGAAAATGACGAGGTTTGCGCGATATCTACACATCGCATCTGTCACTTTGACTGCGTGTACTGACAAAGTCAAAACACAACCGCGCTGAATTCAATTTAAACTGTTTGTTTCGACTCAAAAACACTGCAAATGTTGTAAATGTTTAGAAACATGTTTAAAAGAACCATTAAATTATTAAACACATTATATACACTTTAAATTTACAGTTTATCCAACTGTAGAATAATAATTCTGGAGTTGGTGAAATGTAGAGCGCGATTATTGATTATTTTTTTGAAGCAATCAATATTTTCACTTTCGGCATGTTGTGCGGGTAAACACGCGCCTTTCGCACCTTCTCGTCGGTACTGTTTTCATTCCGGCGCGTATATCGACAATGTCCAGGCTGCGGAATCGCAATATTCGTGCCGTTATAGCAGGTGGGTAACAATTTTCAACGCGACGACAACGAGGTGAATACGCAGACAAATGGAAATTGTTTTGAGAATGCGGGGACGACAACGACAGCTGATTCGGTATTGCGGAAATTGTGCCCGCTCGCACCGGAAATTGAATAAGTTGGCGCACACAACCAGAACGAACGAAGAAGAAACCAGCTGGAATTTGGATTCGGCGGTTGAAGGGTGCGGTAAATGAATCAAGCGACGAGGAATCATAGGAAATTCCTGTTCGTCAGTTGATACTTTAAGGAAGTATTGGATGAAATTCGCAATTTAGAGGGACGGTTATGTAAAGTCAATGAGCGCAGAAAGTTACAACAGTTGGAATGAAGAGTACGAAAACGACAGCACACAATTAGTGAAAGCTGAATACGATCGTATGGAACGAGTTTTACAATGTCGTGAAGCTTATATTCCCCACTACGATAAAGAAGAATATAAATTATGGATAAAAACATTTCCGCTTTTAAGGTTTGTAAATATCCACAAGATGGCGCTGCAATGCACTTCAATAAAAATAAAAATTAAAAACTTCATTTCTCCAGTTTGGTTAGTCGTACATCATCTCTCTAGAATACCGTGTAAAACATCACCTTATGATACATTGGAACAAATCTCAACACCAAAAATCGTGATAACCCGTCAACTCCAGCGAAGAAAAAATTCACCAGCTGATACACATGAAGCAATACGGAACGAAGTACAACAA
>NW_027045447.1:12066542-12259700 GCF_025399875.1 Dalotia coriaria
AACATCACCTTATGATACATTGGAACAAATCTCAACACCAAAATTCTGTGATACAACTCCGTCAACTCCAGCGAAGAAAAATTCCCCAGTTGATAATATTCTCGATCAACTCGAGTCGTTTACAACGCTTAAAAATCAATTACCTACACATTCTACAACTACGTATACAAACAAGTACCTAGCCATTAACAACACCATTAATCCAAGGACTATCAACATTGCCGATCAGAGTTTTCTCCAACTAGCACCTGTTATCACCAATAATCATTCTTCAAACCGAAGACAATCTTTTAAACCTTCCCATCCGAGGGAAAAATCAAATACTAATTGTACCGGTCGCACGTCTGATTGGTTGAAAGATGTGCATGATTTCAACCACTTCCGGCAAGGAAAAAATGATTATTTTGGTACCCCGGGGTCCAAAAAGGGTATTCTGTGATACAACTCCATCAACTCCAGCGAAGAAAAATTCACCAGTTTTATACCCGATAATATTCTTGGTAACTCGAGTCGTTCTACAACGCTTAAAAATCAATTACCTACATTCTACAACTACGTACTTGAAACAAGTACCTAGCCATTAACAACACCATTAATCCAAGGACTATCAACATTGCCGATCAGAGTTTTCTCCAACTTGCACCTGTTATCACCAGTAATCACTCTTCAAGCCGAAGACAATCTTTTAAACCTTCCCATCCGAGGGAAAAATCAAATACTAATTGTACCGGTCGCACGTCTGATTGGTTGAAAGATGTTCATGATTTCAACCACTTCCGGCAAGGAAAAAATGATTATTTTGGTACACCAGGATCGAATACAAGAAGAAAATCATCTAAAACTGAACCGTTGAAGTCCAGTTCTGAGTTTATTGTCTTACCACCAATAGAAGGTAAAGAATTGCGGTCGTCTTCAGCTGCAACGATAAGTCAACTGGGAAAAGCACCGATTTTACCACTGGGAAGGTTAAAACATCCGCCTGTTTACCCGCTCTACGAGAATGATAAAGAGAGCGATCACAATGATGGCTTTGTTAGCTTCCGGCATCGCAAGCGGAAGTACAAGTAACCTCCATAGACATTCGATCAAAAAAATTACAATTTTATACATATACTACCGTTATATTATGATTATATATATTTTACGGATTTGTACTGCGTTAGAGTTGAAAGTTTAATGAAGAAAACGATCAGGAATTGGGTTTGTTAAACACCTGGTGACTACTATATCCTGATAAACAAACGCGGAGCGTTTTGGTGTGCGTTTCCGGTTGGGATCTTTGAAATCAACATGGTGGAGGCCAAACTTAACCCTAAAATAATTTTTTTATAGAAAAATATTCAGTTTTATGTGTAATATTTACGTGTATCCATCTTGCCACTCAAAATTATCCATCAAAGTCCAGAAGGTGTATCCTGTCACCCGGCAGTTGTCTTTCAAGATGGCGTCGGACATGGCGGCCATGTATGATCGCATATAATCAATGCGGTCGATATCATTCAAGGTTTCTGTATCGTTACCTGCAAATCCATTCTCGAAAACAATAACTTCCGGATTGTTGTATTCATTTTTGATCCAGTTTAATAACTTCCTGAATCCCCATGGTACAACTCTAAAGAGTTCACTTCCATTGGTTTTCCAAGAAGGGTCGTAGAATGTTGTACAATTAATATCGTTTTCATTCGTTGGTGGTACCTCCGTGTTTCCGTGTTTTACAGCCACGGTGTTGTAATGATTCAAACCAAAAAAGTCAGAACTACCTTTAAGCAGTTGTATTTCTTCAGGGGTGAATTTCGGAAGCCGAGATTGATCAAAACCTTGATTTTTACTAACAGTATCAATAAGTTCCCGCATTATTAAAGGATAATTTCCTTCTTTACTAAATATAGGATGTGCGAACCATCCTAGGTCCATTTGCATGTACCTTTCTGCAGCTTCAATATCTTCTGGGGTTTGAGTGGCTGGTTCACCCCACCTTGCGTCATTCGTAATACCAATCCTACCTTTTTGTATAGCTCTGAATTCTTTATCGTAAATGTGATATGCTTTCATATGTCCTAATAATTCTCCATGTCCTGATAGATAAGACCCGATACCTTTGGAATCATACGCCGGAGCAAGTTGTGCACCACCATAAGCTCGCATAGCAATCAAAATAGGTTCATTGATGGTAATCCATGTTTTGACTCTGTCTCCGAAATGTTTGAAGCATACCCTGGCATAACTCGCGAAGTAATCCGACGTGATTGGGTTACACCATCCTCCTAAGTTGTTGATGCTTAATGGTATATCCCAATGGAATAAAGTAGCGACTGGTTCAATGTTGTTTTGAATCAGGGCATTGATCAAACGGTTGTAGTAATCTATACCAGCATGGTTGATTTTATTCGGATGACCTGAAGGGAGTATTCTACACCATGAAATAGAAAATCTATAGAATTGAACTTTTAAACGTTTGATGTTCGCGATGTCTTCCTCGAATTTGTGGTAGGAATCACATGAGATATCGCCGGAAGTGAGGTTTACGATGCGTTGGGGAAAAGTGTGGGTGTAATAATCCCAAATGGATTCAGATTTACCTAAAAATATATTAAAATTTTAATATATTTAAAATGTGCTACTTTGGTTACCTACCATCTTCATTCCAACCGCCTTCGATTTGATACGCTGATGTAGAAACACCAAACTTGAAGTTTTTAGGAAAATGTACCGTTGTAGGTTTCGCCATTTTGATTTAACGCAAATTCGCAAAGAACTAAAATATTCCACATTGCAACCAGATAGTTATAGTTGCAATATTTGAACAATGTTATAAATCATCAACAAGATAACAATATTGTTTTTTGTTGTGTAATTACTAAAAAGCAAACTAAACTAAAGAAATACTATATTTAAGTGAGTCTAGCGAAATTTAAATTTAAAGGTTATGATCAAAACTTTCCGGTTTGATATCCGTAACCATTTTAGTTTTAATCAAATTTTGATAGTAATACGCTGACCGTTTTGGAGTACGCTTTCTTTTCGGATCATTGAAATCAACATGAAACAATCCAAAACGACACCTAGAGGACAAACATTAAATTAAATAAAGTTACATGTATTTACAATATTATATTCCATCCAAGGGAAAAATCAAATACTAATTGTACCAGTCGCACTTCCAGATTGGTTGAAGGATGTGCATGATTTGCTCACTTCCGGCAAGGAAAAAATGATTATTTTGGTACCCCGGGGTCGAATACAAGAAGAAAATCATCAAAAACTGAACCGTTGAAGTCCAGTTCCGAATTTATTGTCTTACCACCGATAGAAGGTAAAGAATTGCGGTCATCATCAGCTGCAACGATAAGTCAGCTAGGAAAAGCGCCTATTTTACCACTGGGAAGGTTAAAACATCCGCCTGTTTACCCGCTCTACGAGAATGACAAAGAGAGCGACCATAATGATGGCTTTGTTAGCTTCCGACATCGCAAGCGGAAGTACAAGTAACCTCAATAGACATTCGATCAAAAAATTACAATTTTATACATATACTACCGTTATATTATGATTATATATATTTTACGGATTTGTACTGCGTTAGAATTGATAGTTTAATGAAGAAAACGATCAGGAATCGGATTTGTTAAACACCTGGTGACTACTATATCCTGATAAACAAACGCGGACCGTTTTGGTGTGCGTTTCCGGTTGGGATCTTTGAAATCAACATGGTGCAGACCAAACTTAACCCTAAAAATTAATTTTCTATAAAAAAAAATTCATTTTTATGTGTAATATTTACGTGTATCCATCTTGCCACTCAAAATTATCCATCAAAGTCCAAAAGGTGTATCCTGTCACCCGGCAGTTGTCTTTCAAGATGGCGTCGGACATGGCCGCCATGTATGATCTCATATAATCAATGCGGTCGATATCATTCAAGGTTTCTGTATCGTTACCTGCAAATCCATTCTCGAAAACGATAACTTCCGGGTTGTTGTATTCGTTTTTGATCCAGTTCAATAACTTCCTGAATCCCCATGGTACAACTCTAAAGAGATCACTTCCGTTGGTTTTCCACGAAGGGTCGTAGAATGTTGTACAATTGATATCGTTTTCATTCGTTGGTGGTACCTCAGTGTTTCCGTGTTTTACAGCCACGGTGTTGTAATGGTTCAAACCAAAAAAGTCGGAACTGCCTTTAAGCAGTTGTATTTCTTCAGGAGTGAATTTTGGTAAGCGGGATTGATCAAAACCTTGTTTTTTACTAGCGGTATCAATCAGCTCCCGCATGATGAGAGGATAATCTCCTTCTTTACTAAATATCGGATGTGCGAACCATCCTAGGTCCATTTGCATGTATCTCTCTGCAGCTTCAATATCTTCTGGGGTTTGAGTGGCTGGTTCACCCCACCTTGCGTCATTCGTAATACCAATCCTACCTTTTTGTACAGCTCTGAATTCTTTATCATAAATATGATAGGCCTTCATATGTCCTAATAATTCTCCATGTCCTGATAAATAAGACCCGATACCTTTGGAATCATACGCCGGAGCAAGTTGTGCACCACCATAAGCCCGCATAGCAATCAAAATGGGTTCATTGATGGTGATCCATGTTTTGACTCTGTCTCCGAAATGTGTGAAGCATACCCTGGCATAACTCGCGAAGTAATCCGACGTGATTGGATTACACCATCCTCCTAAGTTGTTGATGCTTAATGGTATATCCCAGTGGAATAGAGTCGCAACTGGTTCAATGCCGTTTTGAATCAGGGCATTGATCAAACGGTTGTAGTAATCTATACCAGCGTGGTTGATTTTATTCGGATGACCTGTAGGGAGAATTCTACACCACGAAATAGAAAATCTATAGAATTGGACTTTTAAACGTTTGATGTTAGCGATATCCTCTTCGAATTTGTGGTAGGAATCACAGGAGATATCACCAGATGTGAGGTTTACGATACGTTGGGGAAAAGTGTGAGTGTAATAATCCCAGATTGATTCAGATTTACCTAAAAATATATTAAAATTGTAATATGTCTAATATTTGTTATTTGGTTGCTTACCATCTTCATTCCAACCGCCTTCTATTTGGTACGCTGATGTAGAAACACCAAACTTGAAGTTTTTAGGAAAATGTACCGTTGTAGGCTTCGCCATTTTGATTTAACGCAAATTAGCAAAGAACTAGAATATTCCACATTGCAACCAGATAGTTATAGTTGCAATATTTGAACAATGTTATAAATCATCAACAAGATAACAATATTGTTTTTTGTTGTGTAATTACTAGAAAGCAAACTAAACTAAAGAAATACTATATTTAAGTTAGTCTAGCAAAATTTAAATTTAAAGGTTATGATCAAAACTTTCCGGTTTGATATCCGTAACCATTTTAGTTTTAATCAAATTCTGATAGTAATACGCTGACCGTTTTGGCGTACGCTTTCTTTTCGGATCATTGAAATCAACATGAAACAATCCAAAACGACACCTAGAGGACAAACATTAAATTAAATAAAGTTACATGTATTTACAATATTATATCACTTCAACTTACGAATAACCAGAACTCCACTCAAAATTATCCATGAAAGACCATACAGTATATGCAGTTACATTACATCCTTCCAAGATGGCGTCAAGCACAGCTCCAATATAACCTTTCATAAAATCAATCCGAGCAAAATCTTCTATAGGATCATTAGCGAAACCAGCATATCCGTTTTCCAAAACCATCACTTCCGGATTACCATATTCTTCTTTAATCCATTTAAGTACATTTTTTAATCCCCAAGGAGTAACACGGAAATCATAAGCGGAAGTTGGTATCCACGACTCGTCAACGTAATTCTTAACACCGCGGTCATGTTGAACCGAAGGTCTCTGACCATACGGTTCAGATTTTACTAAGTAGGTATTATAATGATTGAAACCCAAAAAGTCAGAAGATCCATGTAGCATCTCCACTTCTTCCGGTGTAAACTTTGGGAGACGTGAATAATCAAAACCTTGTTCTTTACTTAACCTATCAATACGTTCACGCATTATCGGAGGGTAATCTCCGGCTTTGCTGAAGATAGGATGAACAAACCAACCAAACTGATAAAAATAAATAGGTATTAATAAAGGTTATGTTATGTAATATTAATTTTTTTTAGTTTTTTGGTTATGTTATGAATATTTGATTAATGATTACTTACATACATCTGCCTGTATCTTATCGCAGCTTCTTCATCTTCTTTTTTACCAGTCTCCGTCTGGGTCCATGCAACTTCATTAACAATCCCTACCTTTCCACCTTGTTTACTTTTAAACTCTTTTTCATACATCCGGTATGCTTTTCCATGTGCCAACAACACATTATGTCCAGCTAAATAACACCCTATACCGGTAAACTTATAAAACGGTGCAAATAATGGATAACTATAACCATATTCACTAATCTGATAAGGTTCGTTAATGGTGATCCATTTTTTAACTCTATCTCCGAAAGATTTGAAGCAAATCCGTGCGTAACTCACGAAATAATCCGCCATTATAGGATTGGTCCATCCTCCAATCTCTTGCAGTTTCTGAGGTAGGTCCCAATGATAAATCGTGACCAATGGTTCGATATTATTCGCGATCAATTTATCAATCAACAAGTTATAATAGTCTATACCTTTCTGATTGATAACATTTGGCAACCCGGTTGGATAAATCCGTGTCCACGCGATGGAAAATCTATAGAAATGCACACCGAGGCGTTTTAGGTTAAGAATATCTTCGTCCATTTTGTGATAGGAGTCACAAGCGATGTCGCCATTGGTTCTATCAGCGATTTTTTCAGGAAAAGTGTGGCATTGATTGTCCCAGACTGATTCACCTTTACCTAAATAAAAATAAAAATAAAAATAAAAATAAAAATAAAAATTTAATGTAAATTAACGCCATCCACGGCCATTTTGTAGTTATTACCATCTTCATTCCATGCACCTTCTATTTGATACGCGGATGTAGCAACACCAAACTTAAAATTATCCGGAAACTTCTTCATTTTAAATCAAATTTATGACTTGACCAGTTTGCACCGAGGTTGAGTGTTTACTGACACTTCCAACGATTAAAAATGTTGTTGGTATGGCCGAAAAACATCCAACCGCAGCCAAACGTGAATTTTTAGAAAGCAGATAAGATAAAACGATGCATTTATTTGTGAACAGGTTTTGTGTGAACATTAAATAATGTCTAAAGCAAATAATATTTGCTTAAAGTTGGCTTGCTTTGGCCTTGTCTGTCCCATGGTGATAAATTAATTAAATTGTGCAAAAAATGCCATCATCATGAATTTAAACCTGTAACCTATTATAAATTATATAAATCAGCTGCTCTAAAATAGGTTTATCTGAATTATTACACAGTACGCGTTTTATGAGATTATACTTTGCATTTGTATATAATGGCAAAAGATTTCTGCATTTTAAGGTGACTTGTCTTCTTTTTCAGGTACTTACATTACTTATACGTTAATACTCGACTTACATATCAGGGGTTTGTGGTTCAAATCGATAATTCTCTTTGCTACGTATCACATTATCACAAATCTTTTCTTTTATGTACTTTATGACTAAATTAGGAACCATAACGTTTGTACAAAGCAAGTCTTAGATTTATAAGATTATTTTGCAAAGTTTAACTTTTTAGGCAACCAACATTACTGCATTAATAAAGTGCCAACCTTTGGAAGATGTTCAGGTGGTTGCCTATAATATATCCATATATATTATTTTTATGTTCGTCTGGCTTGTTATGAGGCAAATAATTGGACGTATTACGTAACTGGTATAATATTGTTTTCATGATTTGTATTTTGTGGCATAGCTGGATGCATCTCTGCAATTGGAATTGTCATATGCACACTGCGAAATTCAAGCTGCGAGCAGGAATTGCTGCGCTCGTCACGTCGACTCACCACCACCGGGAGCAGATTGACTTCTTCAACTTTAGCATTCTATCACCGCTATCATTCTCACCTGCATCTGGGTTTGCACTGCTTCCATTTCTTTGATAATGCTTCACCTGCTTCCATTTCTTTGACAATCTGCGGCATCGTCGACGACTTGGTCAACTCGTTATTCCACGTGACTTTGCACCCTCTGCTACGCTTCAATTTTTCTAATTTCGCACGTCGATACTTTTCCTTCATACTAGTCTCAGAGAATTTCTTAAGATAACAACAGCCTACTACACCGCACCTGCTGCCACTCACTGGGCAAATATGCGTGGGTTCTAAATTATGTACTTCGACATAAGATAATTCAGTAGTGCCTTCCGAAAGGTCAAAATCTACCGCTTCATAATCATTTCCTATACTGCCTAGACTATTCGCGCGTGTTTCTTTTTCATGATTGTGATTATGGTTGTGATTTCGTCCGTTTGTGCGAAGGAAGTTTTGATCCGTTGTTCGTAAATACACTGACGCACCCGAAAAGAAGTCGAAAGCGCATCGACTCTCGTTCAAGCTATCTAGCGCTTCCTGCAGCTCGGCGTCGTGAGGATGGTGACTTGTTTGGCTTTTCGAAAAGGCGGACTTTTTGTGGCGCTTGAAAGAGACGACAAGGGGTCGCTTTGAGTCGTGTAGGCGAGCCATTTCGGCTTCTGAGATAACGTAGGACGATTGCCGGCTGCACGAGTCCGTGTTGCTGTGGCTGTTTATCAGCGAGGAGCGCCCTGATAACGTGAATAACAACAAATTACTGCCCTTTGGCGCGGCGTGACCTGCACAGGCAGCCCCTTTGAATGTGTCCTGAAATAGACAATTATACCATCACCGTTTTATTCCGGTAATTATCTCCAAAGAGATGATTGATTATATTGTTACTTTGTTCGTGATTACTCATTGTTTGTAATTACAGAGGATTCGTGATTATGTGCATTGAAAAACACATAAATCTCAAATAATTATTATTTACAACTTTATCTTGTTGCAGGAAAGTAAAATCACTGATCGTGATATTCCACTCTAAACTAAAGTTTAGGCAACCAACATTACATAATGCATTAATGAAATGTTTATTTGGTTGCCTATAATAATATAATTTAAAAAAAATAAAATTTAGAATTTTAATTTTCATTTCATCAAAACAACAATATTCCCAAATTAATTTAAGACAACTTTTATCGATGATTAGTTTAAAACTTTTCCGTAAGATCAATTTCATTATCAATCTAAGTATTGAGTGTGTTATTCGCTTACCTTAAAAGCTTCGCGAAATTTATGCGACATAATATGATAAAGAAAAGGATTGATGGACGTGGAGAGGAAGTAGAGAATGCCGCTGGTTGTGATTTCGTCCGCTTGTGCGAAGGAAGTTTTTGATCTCGTTGTTCGCGTCACACTGACGCACCTTTTCGAAAAGGTCGGTGCGCATCGACTCCTCGTTCAGGTTATCTAGCGCTTCCTGCAGCTCGGCGTCGAGGATGGTGACTTGTTTGGGTTTTTTCGGAAAGGCGGACTTTTTGCGCTTGAAAGAGACGACAAGGGGGCGCTTTGAGTCGTGTAGGCGAGCCATTTCGGCTTCGAGATAACGCAGGGACGATTGCCGGCTGCACGAGTCCGTGTTGCTGTGGCTGTTTATCAGCGAGGAGCGCCCTGATAACGTGGAATAACAACGGCGGCTGCCCGCTTGGCGCGGCGTGACCTGCGGCCTGTGTCCTGAAATGAACAATTATACCATCACCGTTTTATTCCGGTAATTATCTCTAAAGAGATGATTGATTATATTGTTACTTTGTTCGTGATTACTCATTGTTTGTAATTACAGAGGATTCGTGATTATGTGCATTGAAAAACACAAAAATCTCAAATAATTATTATTTACAACTTTATCTTGTTGCAGGAAATAATAATCAGTGATCGTGATATTCCACTTCCAATTTTAAAGCTTAGGCAACCAACATTACATAAATGCATTAATGAAAATGTTTATTTGGTTGCCTATAACAAAGTTTTTTTAAAGATTAAAATCTTGGAATTTCAATCTCATTTCCATCAAAATAACAATATTCCAAAATTAATTTAATAACTTTTATCGATGATAAGTTTAAAACTTTTCCGAAAAATCAATTTGATTATCAATCTAAGTATTGAGTGTTATCTTCGCTTTCACTCAAAAAGCTTCGCGAAATTCTATGCGACATAATACGAGAATAAAGAAAAGGATTGATGGACGTGATATAAGCTATATGTTCGCCGCTGATGTAGTTGGCGATGCGGCAATGCTTATATCTGGGCAAGTTGTTTGAGTTTAATCGTCGCTGTAGACGCATAGCGACGCTGCGCGTGAAACGGCGCCCAAAGCAGATGAAGAACGCCACACCACAGCGACTGGAACACAAAAGCGAAATGCTATATTGAGTTCAAACAACCAGAGAAAAACGCCCGCTTGAAGGCACATCCTTTTACCCTGCGCCTACCTCCCACGCACGACGCGGATGAAAATCACGTATGCGCCTATAAATCGCGAGCGTAAATCACCCGGGGTGCAAAATCCGCTTTTACCACTGCGAACAGGCATGAAAAAATGCTATCATTGAAAAAAAAAACGGTGATACGGGTAGAAATTGTTGAATTTTGCGGTCGTAGTTGAATTTCCCTTGGGTATACTTCGGTTTTTATTTAATATCTATTAGATTAATCCGGGAGATTGTATATTTGCATTAACTTCCAGCACTAAACATCATAATAAACTAATTTCATCCATTTTGGAGTGTCTAGACTGACTCGCAGAGGTGGATGAGCTAGGATCCACTATAACAGGACATGGTGTGAAGTGTAGTGTAGAGGAAACTCTGTGATATCTAAATTAACTTGAATAAACTTTAATGGCGGAGAATCAGCGGAGGATCAGTGCGGTGAAAATTTGCATTTATTTGGGATGGAATGTTAGCTTGCCCTCTGCTCTTTGCTCTTGATGTAAACTTTCGGATGCACTCGGTTTTAGTTTAAGGGCTGCGCGAGGATTTGGAGAATGGTGGACGTAATGGCTATGCAAATCACGCTAATTTCCGCAAATATCCCACTGATTTCCCCCTTTAATCCACTGCCAGCATTCTGTAATTCTCATAATTCCTTTATTCTGTTTCGTTGCATGCGCAAAATTTTTGGCGGTTGGGGGTGGATATTTAAAGGTTGATTTAAAAGTTTTCATTTTATGATATTACTAGCTTTAACCCGCGGCTTCGCTCGCGAATATCTAAAATAATGAAGTTGCTTCCGTACGCGTCTGTAGTCACAGAAGAAGTGACAATGAAGTAGAATGGCGGGAAGTTTAAAAATGACTGAAAGTATAGTCTATGGAAGTATAGTGTACAGTCTCCGCCAATTGTAGTCAATTGAGATTTGATGTTGACGTAGCTGTCGGTAATACGGTGTGATAACCACAGGTGTGATGGTACTATAGTACTTGGGTTTGAGCTTCATTGCTGGAATGCTAGATGGCGTTAAGTAGTCCGATAATGCCAGATGCAGGAGGTATTATTGATAAACAGTTTTCTTTTGGTACATTTAAAAAATGAAATTTTTTTATTAAATAAAAAGTAGCCTATAACCATTCAGGGGACACTAAAGAATATGTGTACAAATTTTCATGATGATCCGGTTAGAAGTAGTTTTTTGCGTGAGAAAGTGTAACAAACATCAGGACTTTCGCATTTTATAATATTAGTAGGGATTTGGGTTATATTGGAATGTACCAGCGATAACTGAAATATAAATATTTTCCGAATAAAATGTCATAAATAAATATCGAGTGCAAGTAGCAGCTGCGACGGCTGGGTGGAACAGCATCGAGGGCGCGTGAAATTATGTAAGTAGATGCGGAAAGTCCTTTTGTAAAATTCAGCACTATAAACGTCAAAAGTGTGTGGAAAAATGCATAAAAACATTTACAATATAATATAATATAAAAAATACGCGTTGTGTATATTTGGTACTTGGAAACGCGGTGCGGTATTGTCCAGCGTGACAGCACAAAACCCTAACAAATAAATTTTTATTATTTATTTACACTTTGGAGTTTTAAAGTATATTTTTGTAATTAAAAATACTTCATGTCACTTTTTTCTGTAATGCCTAATCTATTTTTATCACAAAATTAATTAAAACTGGATTCGTATTTTTGGCGTAAAAACAAACATAAAAAACTAAAAGTTTTGCATTTATAATATTTATATAAATGGAATGCAGGAAATAATATTTGGGCTACGATATCATTTTTAAACGATATCACGAATGCTGTTTATAATTAATCTTAGATTAATGCCTAAATGTCCAAAATATTTTTGGTAAATTTTTGATTGCGGTAAATTTTACGATAAAAACGATTACAAAACCATGAAACAAATAGGCCACTGGTCAAAAACAACTCATATCTATTATACTCGTAACACTCATGTAAATCAAATTTCTATTATTTTGTTTCATAAAATCTATCAATATCTAATCCTATTCCATTTTTTTTTCACTTACATAAATTACTTTTTATCTAAAAACAAGAACATAGAATAAAACTCATCAGTGTTCATGTGAAACTCTTCCAATAAACATAAACATAAAAATGTTCTCCATATCAAACGCTTTAATACTAATAATTTGCATATTTTATCTCCAATATCTCAATCACATTGAATGTATTCAAATTAATGAAAGCCTTCAAATAAAAACAAACAACGAATTATTTAAACGTATAAACCAACGTATAAGTGTAAACACAACATGTCTACGAACAATTTTAGTGGAATACCGCCGTGCAAAAGCTTTTGCATATCTAGCATATTCAAAACTCAAAACATCTACCAATATCACAATAGACGCGTATCTATTAAACTTATTAAACATTACAAGGATTCGACAAGTCGTCACAATGGAGCACATATTACAAAAACCCAACATGGATCTAGCCGTGGATCACATAGACGTCGATTACGGTATCATCCTAGCATATAATTTAGAAAACATCAAAAGTTTTTTCAAAATGGCTGTCTCAACCGATTATCACAGCAGATGGAATTTATAATAATCTACCTTGGGAAGAAGACTCAGAAATTGAAGAATTATTTATATACACTCGAAAAATGTACGTACACCAGTGGTAATATTTGATTCAACAATGAATATTTACATCCCAAAACAATTTTCAAACACAAACTGCCACTTAGAAAATATACAAAAATATAATCATTGTAACTCTGAAGTTTTATTAAATATAAAAACAGTTTTAGAAGAAGATTACATGAATTACAACGGATGTCCCGTGGATATCCTCGCGATGAAGTATGAACCATACGTGTTGAATTACAAAAGCATATATAATCCAGGAATAGAAATTGAAATGTTAAGAATAATCTCAAAAGAATTAAATTTTAAACTTAATTTTATCGATAACAACTATAAAACTTGGGGTGAAATCACAAAAAACGCAAGTTTTACACTCATGTTTAAAGATATGTACGAGCAAAAAGCTGAGTTTATGATCGGAATGGTGATACCTACAGATGTAATGGTGATGTTTTTTGATATATCTAAGGAATTCTTTCCTAACGAGTATAGATTTTACACGCCGAGAGCACAGAGACTTCCGGCGTGGATGAACATGGCAGCTGTGTTCGATATTTATACCTGGATGATACTAATTGGAAGTTATGTGATATTTTCTTTTGTTTATCACTTATTTCAAGTCTTACAAAAGTTCAAAAGAGGATATTTACCTAAAAAACTTAAAAATGATATTATGTCATCGAATAAATCATTAAAATTAAAAAGCAGGAATATTTCAAGGAGTTTCCTGGATGTTTTTGGAATGACTCTTGGAAAATCACTTCCACAACCCAGGATTACCTTAAATAGAATTTTATGGCTTTCATGGGTGTTTGTATCGTATATATTTTCATCTAGTTATGAAAATGTGTTGCTAAGTTTTTTAGTAACAGCAATTCACGAGAAACAAATTAATAGTTATAAGGATATCGTTGAGTCAAATTATCCTATCTGTGGTAATATGATTTCTAAAATTTCTTTCGAAGAGAGTTATGGTGATAAATACATAGAAACTATTTATAAAAGATGGAATTTGACTGGTGCTGGAGATGCAAGTGTGATTATGAATAAAGTAGCATTCGATAGGAATGCGGTAATGATGACAAACCAAAGAAGAATCTGGTATTACATGAAAGAAGAACATAAGTTTGTCATCGATGGTGAACCACAATTGCATGCTATGCATCCGACAGTAACATTTTCTGAAGTAATCATGATGCAGAAAGGACATCCTCTAAAAGCTGGTCTGGATAAAATTATTATCAGATTTTTGGAGAGTGGTATGTTTAAAAAGGTTGATAGAGAAAGTCAATATTATTTCTATGAACAAATTGGAGCTGTACCGTTTGTTTCGTTAAAAGTTGAGCATATTCTTGGAGCTATTAATGTTTATTATATTGGGATGGGTGTGAGTTTAATTGTGTTCTTGAAAGAATATTTTTATACTAGTAAATAGAAGTTGTATTTGTGTTCAGGTAACTGCACGTAATTATAGAAAGTTTTTGGAAATGCTGTGTAATGTACGGGAAACAAACAAATAGTACAGTTTAGTTGTTGAAGGTTTTATTCGACGCCATAATACACATGGTGGTTTAGATCAGGCGTTACATATTCAATACCGAAAGCTTTACATACGATTTTGTCAATGTAATTTTTTGTGAACATGTAATTAATTTTTATTTTCTTATTTATGATGTGGTATGAGTTGATTGCATCATTAAAACTCGCAATTTTATTTTCTAGAAAAGAGAAATGCTAATAATGCACTTTAGCGCCCTCTCTGATTGGATTATTTAACTATAACTATGTTTGAATCTTTATACTAATTTTAATTCTTCATTTAATACTTTTTAAATCATAATTTTTGACATTTTAAAAGTTATTCTGCTAATTGGGGCTGAGACAAATCCAAAAAATTATAGATTTTCTAAATCTGCCAAACCGTTTTTGAGTTATAAATGGTGTAACTAACACAACTTTTGTTTATATACATAACTAGCTTTAACCTGCGGCTTCGTTCGCGAATATCTAAAATAATGAAGTTGCTTCCGTACGCGTCTGTAGTCACAGAAGAAGTAACAATGAAGTAGAATGGCGGGAAGTTTAAAATGGCTGAAAGTATAGTCTTAGTGTCACAAGAGCACTTAAATGACTTCGCATTAATGTTCATGAGCAGATATTTTAAAAAACTAAGAATTACCACGGTAAGGTGTTGAAATCTTTGCCCAAAAGAGACAAGAAAAGAAAATTTGTAATTTGTATTTAAATGATTACCGTTTTTGAGCACGCATTGCGATGAACTCGGAACAAGATAGCATTGATGATAATCCCATCGCGGCGGATAATTATGGCAGAAAAATTTTACCTGTATTTCGATCGGTCCTATGAAAGAAACAATTAACACTTACAACACACCTGGTCCATCGCGAAGAGCGAATCGGAAGATAATCCATTAAATTTTGCGAATAGTGCGTGTGGATTAAACCTACTGGGGATGCCACGATAAAAAACGCGCCGCGTACTCTACTCCTTGGTGAGGGTGTGTGAGTTTTTGTAAGCACAAACGTGCTGAAGTAGACTTTGCAGCGCGCATTTACGCTAAAACTATTAATTTTACTGGGCTAGCAGCCGTTTTTGAAAATTTTTCGGATTTAGGGGCCCCAAACTTGTGATTTTGCGCCTAGGGCCCCCACTGAGAGCCTCAATAATCCGCCACTGGCCCAAAAGGAAAAAACGTATGTACATTTTGTAAGGAAAGCACATATAAAGCACTAGCCTTTACCAAATCTCATTACCGCTCGCTCAGGAGAATTTACATTTAAATCCGACATGAAGTTATTTATTTTCGTGTTTGTTGTGTTTTGGCTACTTTTTCGCAAGCACAACAGACTTTGAAAAGAGTGTTATTCCTGGTAAGTTAATGCTTAACTATTATTTTTCTAAATTAAGTAAATATTTATAATTTTGAATTTTGTTTGGCACCAGGAGTAGTGATGTGGCGGATTAGCAAACATTGCTTCAACTAGACCAGACCTGCAATAAGCGATAGCGATTTAGAACGTTTAGGAACTTACAGATACCGTGTTGCATGAGTACAACAAGTGTCAAAGAGATTTAGGGACCCTAATAAACGCTGTGAGTACCTTAAATACTTTACTATTTTTTATATTAACGTAATAAAATGTGAGAAGGTTTTGTTACTTTTTACGTGAAGTAGCAGAATTTATTTTTGGCAAATTTTGGTATAGAGATATTTTTAATCAAGGATAAGAAAATTGACAACATTTTGTTGCAAAAATTTAACAAACAGAGTGTCAAATTAAGAATGAAAATTGGTATGGAGATCAATCATTTCATTATTATATAATTCAAAATAAAAAAGTATTGAAGTATTTCAAGTCTCCTGCGAATTCTAAGTCACGAGTAAATAATATAATTGATACCTAAATTTAATCTTAACTTTTCTGTTTTCTTTCCCTCTCAGATATGATTGCGAATGTGAAGGCTTCCGTATTAAGTGTTTTGAGAGGAGCAAACAAACCAAGTCCAGGCGAAAGCTTATTCCGAACTAAGTTCGGTAAAAACTATTTCAACGTTGTTTATCCTAAGTGCACCAAACAAGGTGGTAGTTTTACTTGCACAAGTAAAATAACAAGCAATACTAATGGGTAAGTTACCTCATAATAATTACCAAACATTTTATCTACTTCCACTTTTAAAGAGATAGTTTTTTCACGGATGTGACTAAAGTATTTTAGTCACGGGCTTTAGTCACGGGGTGGAGCTCACGAATTTCAAAGATTTAAAGTACAAATACAAAAACGTGAAAATAAAGTGGAAGTAGAAAAAATAGCGTAAACATCTCGTGGCTAAACCTTATTAAACACCCGATTGATTAAACACTCGCTATGCTCGATCTTAATCAATCTCGTGACAAAAACTCCCTTTTAGTCTCTTAATACTTAATATACTAATAATTTTATTTTGTTTCTCCTATTTATAGTGACCAAAGATGTGGAACATTCAACATTACCCCCGGCACTGAATATTTATCACTTGACAATAAGTTCTACGAAACTGTATGAAACAAATTTTTGTATGTTACCTGGTTATCTGCAATAATACAATTATAAATGAGATTACGGGTGGTTTAGTTATGTAAATTGTCGTAATAATTATATGCGACAGTTACCAACACTCACACGGCTAAACGAGTCTATTTATCTTTATCTATGGACATGGAAAATAAATTCCTGCACGTCAGCAATGTGAAAAATTCAAAACAACGAAACAATTTGCTAGGCAAAAACGGTGAAAACTAATGCGTCAAGTGTCTACGATTATTCAGCATTGAATTTTACGTGTGTGTGGCGCAAACATGTTTAGAATCAGCTTAGCGATTTGGACGCTTACATTGTTTTGCGGCCATTGAGTGCGTGCACAATTTCGCATCGGTGAATTACGCGCTGACACCAGAGGTCTACAGGTTATCATGAGGGGCACAAAATGGTGCCGGGACGGGTGACATCGCCGAAAAACGATGAGGATCTGGGCGAATATCGAGTGTTGGATGCGTGCTGTCGAAGTCATGACAAGTGTGCGGATTCCATTGAGCCCGGTCAAACTAAACACGGGTTAACGAATCGGCATGTGTTTTGTTTGTAAGTGTAGGGGTCGCAACTTTCCTAAATTTAATTTAAAAATCGTTTGATTTTTGTGAAATTCTAGGAGTCATTGTAAATGCGATTATCAATTGTACCGTGTCTGAAAGCAGTGGATTCTCAGCTTAAAGGAGAATCGAGCGGCGATTAACGTGGGCGATGTGAGTACCCTTTAACGACTTGAATGTTCAATGCTTCGACCACACCCCTTTCCGGCAATTTGTACAAGGAATGAAACGCGACACGAAAAGATTGGGGT
Source organism: Dalotia coriaria (assembly GCF_025399875.1). Classification (NCBI taxonomy): domain Eukaryota; kingdom Metazoa; phylum Arthropoda; class Insecta; order Coleoptera; family Staphylinidae; genus Dalotia; species Dalotia coriaria. Next base: position 12,084,529 of record NW_027045447.1, read on the forward strand.
GTTTTCTTTGTCGCCTCATAAGTGCACGCGGTATGAGTTCCAAGAGGGTGAGAAACAGTGGCAATGGTTTGATGTACCTTTTTTTGAAGACTAAAATAAATTTTTAAAAGAATATTTATAGAAAACAAAGTTTTGTTAGTTACAACGTTTATAACTCAAGAACTACTCGACAGATTTTGATGATTTATGATTTTTTAGATTTGCCTAGACCCGGATCAGCAGAATAGTTATTAAAAAACTTGAAAAATTGATTTGAAGGGTGTTAAATAAGGGATTAAAGTTGATATAGAGATTCTATCACGGTTATAGTTAAATAATTGAATCAGAGGTGGCGCTAGTGTATTATTGGTATTTCTTGAAAATAAAATGGCATGTAATTAAACAAACTTTATTTTTTCGATTTTTAACTGTCAATTCATGAATTGCACCCTTATAATTACCGTTTGCACTTAAAAAATGGCTGGTGAACTCAAACTTAAAATAAATATTATTTGCACTTTGAAAATGAAATCTAATTTTGAATAAAAATGCTTTAAATCTATGAAATATTACTTTGTAATCTCTATAAAACTTGTAGTATTAAGTACGTGCCGTTGTCTTGTAGCCGGCCCCTTCTATCACCCCCACCGCCCCTCAAATAATACCAAACAAGGTAGCCTACCTAACCACCACCCCAACCACCCCCTCCCCCTTCAACCCCCAACCCTCCCCACAAATAATACCAAACAAGGAGCTCTACCTAACCACCACCCCCTGACCACCCCAACCGCCCTCAAAATAAAAATTAAACAAGGTAGCCTACCTTAACCACCACCCCTAACCCCCCGACCGCCCCACAAATAATACCAAACAAGCAAAATTTACCTAAACCAATTCACAAATTATAAAGTTTCAATTTAAAAGTTGATTCAAAGCAAATTTAAGCTTAAACCCGAATATATAAGTGTACTTGTATTAAAAATATAAGTTATACAATCTATAGTGCATAATATGAATTTAGTGCAAAGTATGAAAACTTTAAGTGCGTGGCTGTTCAAGTGTGATTGTATTTCAACTAAAGTGGCATTTAATATATCCCCAAATAAATTGTGAATCTTACTGAAAAACTGATTCATACTGGGTCTTGAAGAAGAAAAGTAAAATTAATTACGTTTTACTAAAAACTGCAAACGAAATCGTGGGCTGCTTTCGTTTATATAAATTTCTATAAAATCAACAAAAATTACAATTATAATCTGTATTTTTGCAATTTTTATCAAAAGGGAAAATTCTAACAAAAATCCGTGGTTTGTTTAGGTAGAAAATGAGAAAATCGTTGGAAAAACTCTGTAAACCCTGGTAAACGCAAAAGTAAACGCAGACAGAGGTGATGCAGACGTACCTCACATTTGCACATTTTAAAATACCGGCGCATTATCCGGCGCATTACGTTTTGCGACTCGCCCAGAGATCCATCCACGCGAAGAATGCAAAACTAAACTGACGCCACCACCAACCAGCACTAAAACCTGGTGGAAAACGCGTTGGTGTACGTGTACTCCGTGCATACTGGATGACGCCCGACGGGCGGATTTTTCGTTGCTTCTAGTGACGGTTTAACTTTTTAGAGAATCAACGAATTTTATTACTGACATTTTACGATGCACATGGACATGGACATACATTGACCAAGTAGAGTATATTTACCTTTTCGAATATTTTACCCAAATTTTATACATGAAAATAAAACGTTGAGTAATTAATTAAATTACATATACAAATTTATACAAGAAAAAAAAAAAAATTGGTAGGTATGCCAAATGTGATTCGGGCTCAATTTGACGAAATTCACTAAATTGGGCGCGCGTGCGAATATCGACGTCGGCATGCCACGCGAAACATCTTTTACGCACTTTACGCGCCGGCGAAAATTTCCCGAGCGTCCCCAGAACCCTTCAAATGTTCTCAGCGTTGCTCAGCGATAAGTAGTGAAACGCACGCATTTGGGAAGCAAGAATTATTTCTATTATCAGTTCCGTTCGGTGAGTGCCATTGTCAAGCAATAGGCACAACCAGCGCCATCTAATGTCATATAACTTAACTTTCCATTAGCATTTTAATTTCGTTGCCTGGCTAAATGCATAACCTAACTTATATTACCCGTATTCACACAAAAGCTAATATTGATAAATTTTTAACCAAAGAAAAGTAAGTTACCTACTTTTTCATCAAAAATCTATCTTAAAATATAAAAAATAAGGCTTTAAAATATTAAAAAGGTTAAAATATCGTTTTAATTACATGATTTGACGCCAGATGGCGCTGAAGTGTAGTGAAGTTGCCATAAAATAAATCCAAGATATCAGAAAGTAAAACTTTTTCTCAAACCCGCACGGAACAAGTCGAGAGCCAAAACAAGTCCTATACATTTCCCACGACACTACAGCCTAACAAGTAACACCACCATCTTGTTTAAACTTTTCACATTTACACAATAATTCACATCTTAACATCTCGTGCTTACACCAAGGTAAAATATGCAAATTAACCAAAAACTTGTGCTAACACTCAACACAACCATGTACCTACTTACTTAGAACATGCCCAAGCACCCACCCATCTCTTCAATTTTTTAATTAAATTAAGAGTCTTAGGGGCTGGCACAAGGGCTAATATTAAATGTGCGGGTCGACGTTCCACTTCGCTTGATAGCGCATCAACTTGGTGTAATGTGTGTGGTGGCAGCGTGGGCGCTGATTAAACGAATGTTGCAATTTATTTGATTTTTTCGGCGCCCATTAAAAATTACTTAACGAAATTGGGCGCGCGCACTTGCAAAGTGAATTTGAACCGATAAAGATTACAAATATTTGCAAGTAAAATTCAGCTCGGGAACTAATTAAAGTAAATGCAAAGCTGAAATTCGATTACTTTTACAACGCGCAATCATGAGAATGAAAGATGAGGTTATGTGTGGAGGTTATAAAGATGTGAAAAAATTTCAATCGCGTTAAATAATGATGAAGAAGAGAAAGTTCAAGAGTCGTGAACTCCATCGGAGAATTCCTCCGGTTACATACACCACATACAAGCGCTTCTCATACAATTTATAACTTTTTCAGCGCCAAATTGGCTCTAAAACCTGAAACTCACGTCGTCGCATCGTCGAAGCAAATCAAGTTTAAGTTCTAACACAATATGCTATAAAGAAATTACATTTTTATCTGCAACGAATAATATTTTACGAGTCTTCTAAGAATTGACTTAATAAATATATTCCATATAAGTTCCTTTCTTTCTTATTATTGCGTTACACGCGTTGAACATGCGAAAATGCGCAAATATCTCCGCAGTAAGCGTTCCTTAAAAATGTATTACGGGCCGAATACATTAGTAGTTTTATGAGGATCGCGGGGAACGCAGCGCATGCAAAACCTCGTTTTCTCACCAAACTTTGGCAAAAAACCTGCCCGTACGCATTTCTAGTCCTCCTACGCAACTTGATTTTATTCTCTTTCTGAGCGCAAAGTGTGTGAAACGTTCCATGAGGCACAAATGTTCAGTAACCGAAAATCACGTGCGTGCAAATTTCAAATTTTCATGTCTCAACATTCACACAACACAAAAAACATCATAAAATTTTTCTGGAAAAAAAAAAATAAAATTACGTTTTTTACCTAACATTTTGACGACATGTTTCGTCCCTTGCGCATTCCTCGCGAAATTCTTCCTCCCATCTTCCTCCTGACTCACAGGTACCTTCGGACTTGATGTGAGTTGATCCTCTAATCGATTATTACCACCCCCAGCTCCATTCAACCCACCATTGCTTATAACATTCCCATTCAATACAATTACCGGCTGTGTAGAGGTCGGTGTGTATGAAACTACACGATGTTTCAACCGCACACTATTCCCTCTCGACGGACCCACAGTAGACTTATGCAGTTGTAATCCAATCAGGATATACAACACGGTTATCAAAGACATTGGAGTCACAAAGAACAACAATGTACTGATACCAAACGCATGTGGTATCGCTGTTTGTTGCACGGTGCAAACACACTGCTCATCTCTATTACCATGCACGATTTCAAAACTCATCGCTTGTGGTATGGCCAGTATCATGGCAATGATCCACACCGCTACAATATACTTAACTGCTCTGCTTAGCTTCGACATTGTATGCGAGAGAAACGGGTGGCAAATGGCGACATAACGTTCGACTGTGAACGCTGTGATTGTTAAGACTGTTGCGTTGGCGGAGGTCTCAGCAGCAAAGCCCTGCAAGACGCAGAAGACCTCGCCGAAGATGTATGGATATTTGAACCAAATGGCGTACATATCCGGGGGAAGCCCCGAGATTAATAACAGCAAATCGGAGATTGCCAATGAGAAAAGGTAGTAGTTGGTGGCGGTGTGCATGGACTTGTTTCGGCTGATTACTATACAAGTAGAGATATTGCCGACGACGCCTGTGATGAAGATTATTACGTATAGAATCGTGATGGGGATGACAATGTACAGCGGATCTCTTTGCGGTCCCCAATCGATATCGGGAGCTGGGGAGATTACCAAAGGTTTGATATAAACGCTCGAGGTTGATGTGGGAGGAAGAATAGATGATTGAAAACTCGTTGCGTTCAAGGAATCCATTAGATTGTTCTGAAACAAAGATAAAATTCAAATTAAATTATAAATTTGCTAGTATAATATATGCAACCAATAATACACGAATTTGTAATGCACACTGAGGTTATAACATGTGTAACCGATAAATTTTCAAAACTAACTTGAAAAAGTCTTTTAAAAACAATAAAAATGAATATAGAACCTGCTGAAATTAAGAAGTTAGATGAAGTGGTCATTAATCGCATCGCAGCTGGTGAAATCATTCAACGTCCTGCGAATGCACTCAAAGAAATGATAGAAAACAGGTAAACTTACATATTTCTAAATTTTCCATGAAATAAACACAATATTTATAGCCTAGATGCAAAATCATCTAATATACAAATAACAGTCAAAGATGGTGGTCTAAAATTACTACAAATCCAAGATAATGGCACCGGTATTCGTCTTGATGACTTTCCAATTGTCTGCGAGCGTTTCACGACGTCCAAACTTCGCAAGTTCGAAGATTTGGAGGCGATTACCACCTACGGCTTTCGTGGTGAAGCCCTGAGTAGTATAAGTCACGTAGCACACTTGAACATTGTTTCCAAGACTCATTCATCACCAGTTGCATATAGGTATGTTAACACAATGGAGTTCATTACTATCAAACTAATTTCAAACAATTTGTACCAAAAGTGCATCATATGTTGATGGCACAATCAAAGCAGATCCCAAGCCAATGGCGGGCAATCAAGGCACAATTATCACAGTTGAAGACTTATTCTATAACATGTCAGTGAGGAGAGGAGCACTGAGAAGCCCGGGTGAAGAATATTCAAAAGTTGCTGATGTTGTTGGAAAATATGCTGTGCACAACTCGAAAGTAGGTTTCAGTTTGAAAAAGACTGGAGATTCTATTGATATTCGAACAATGCAGAACTCTTCAACTGTGGATAATATCCGAGTTGTTTTTGGACAAGCCATAGCCAAGTAATGATTTATTTTATTTTATTTTATTTGATTTTATTAATTTATTAAGAAAATGTTTCTATTCTTAGAGAATTGATGGAGTTCTCAGCGAATGATGACGCGTTCAAGTTTGCTGTCAACGGACACATAACGAATCTGAATTATTCATCGAAGAAAATGCAATTTGTGCTCTTCATCAATCACCGGCTTGTCGAGTGTCTCAGTGAGTAAGCGTGCATATTCATATGTTCACACCTTCGCCATCAACGCGCATGATAAATGATTAAGCATGAAATTTTTATTAATTAGGTCTCAAGCGACGAATCGATCAGATTTACACCACATATCTGCCGAAAAACGCGCATCCTTTTGTCTACTTGAGTTTGGCATCGACCTGCGCAACGTCGACGCGAACGTGTACATCCGACTTCCAGAAACATGGAAGTTCATTTCTTTGAACGAGGACTGTGATCGCTGACATGATCGGCGCGGCTTGGAAGCGAAGCTGTTAAGTGGAAAGTGAGTCACGTTCATTTACGCCTGCGGGTAAAAGTAAATATTTTGTTTTGATGGGAAATTGTGTTGAAATTAATTAAATTTTGTTTATTTTTAATAGAGTAAACTACCCAGACTATTTAAACACAACTACCTCATGATAAACCAGATGAGGTAAGTACAAGTAAAATTTACGATAAGGATTTAGTTCGGACTGATATGCGTGAACAAAAACTCGAGAAATTCTTTGGTCCGGCTTCGCAAACACAAAATGACAGCGCGATTGTCGGAGAAGTATTAAAACGTACTGAAGATTTCGATAAAATATTACTCGACCAAACTGTAATTCCTAAAGATAATGAAGATGATAATGAATCACCTAAACCTAAACCTAATGCATCTAAACCTTCATATTCACAAGCGAAAATGGCATCAACTAAAAGCAATTTCATTGCGCAAAAATCCCGGCATAAAGTCCGCCTCCGCAGCGTGCTGGACATGCAGAAAGCGATCGAGGATGACTGCGATTCAGCGCTGCGCGAAATTTTCGCCGAGCATGTATTCGTCGGCGTTGCGACGCCGAGGCAGGCACTGGTGCAGCACCGTGCCTGCTCGGTATCGATACGGGAGCGCTTGATGCGCGAGCGCCGTTCTCACCAGTGCGTGGCGTACACTTTTCAAAACTTTCGCTGTTATCGCTTCCGCTACACCGCTGGACATTAAGGAATTAGCGCGATTGCAAGCAATATGGGCTGACACTGGCTGGATACCAGAGGATGGACCTACAAGACTTGGCAGAGAATAGCGGGATTTTAATCGCGAAAAGCGGAAATGTTGCGCACTTATTTCGAGATTGATATTGATATGATGGTAAAATACATACAATACCGATTTTGATAGGTAAATGATTAATAATTTTATTAAATTATATTTTATGTGATTATTTTGATTTATAGGATGACATGCACCAAGTTAGGAAAGTGCATTACCGCGGTATATAATTAGATTAGCGTGTGAGGTAAATTGGGATGAAGAAAACCGTGTTTTTGAAAGTTTTGCAAGAGAAACAGTGAGTATTATGCGACGTCACCCGGCGCTGCTCACAGACGAATGGCGACACACGGTCGAACATGTGTTGTACCTCTTTGCGAAGGAGTATTTTACCGCCCGCGCATTTCAAGACCAATGGCGCAGGTTGGAGGCGGCAAATTTACCGCAATTGTATAAAAGTCTTCTGAACGATGTTAAAATACATCTATTAAACTAATAAACAACTATTTTATATTTTTTCATAAAAATCAAACATTTTGTCATTTATTATCATAAAATAGACAGTAATTTTACTCAGTGTTAACTTTGCTGTTAGTTTATGCCGGTTCGAAAGTTGGTTGCGCAAAACAATTGAACGTTTGCTTTAAGTTGAGTGGGTTTGTACCGATTGCAGTGCAATTTTGAAAACTATTTAGCACCTGTTATGCTATGTCATGTTGTGTAATTTATGCAATTGATTTATGACGGTTATTGATTTTCCCAGGTGAATTATTGATTTGATTTCAATTTCGATCAAACTCTTGCTAATTCATTTTAATCGCGGTTTTAATCTATGTATTTTATTTGTATGTTTATCAAAGCGTTCACAAATAATGATTTGTACTTAGGTTAATGTACATTGTGCTGCATACAATATGGCGAGTTGTTCGTTTTGGTTAGATTCGGTTGTAATAATGCTGAATAATGTATCCAATTGCAAGGTATTACGATGTTATTACTGCAAAATACTGCGGCGTGTCTTTTTGCTCAATAGCAAAACCATTGAATCGGTCAATATGGAATTGAGTACTTCTTTTATTGTGAAATATGTTGGAATTTAATTTATTATCAGACATTTACGGTGTTTTTACATTGCAAAAAATCAATTTTAAACAAAAATATTTAATTTTCGTTGTGTGATTCTAGAAATTTAAGTTATTTCTATTCAATTACTCTGACTTCTGCTGTTCGCATTGATGACTTTTGCCAACTTTATTCACTCCTACTTCCGTGTTCTGTGTAGAAGTTCACGCAGAATTAACTAACAAGCGAACTGCTGCTCGTACGCACGCAAATTAACCAAATTGTGCCGCGATAATTTCTGCCGTCGACTCCAGACGCACCCCGACGTGAAACGCATGCGAACAAAACGCAACAAAAGCGTTCTCAAAGAAGAGAGATGCAAAGGGGAAAACTTCACAGCGTTCGCATGCGAAGCGATTTCTAGATTCTAGCGTGTACAGTACAAGTATGACTACAGTCCTTATAACTGTTACATAATAGATATTGCTAAGTAAAGTCCTTTTGCATTCCTTTTGTACATGTCCGCAATGTAAGATTCTAAGGAAATCATTTATCTGGCGATGATGTGATGTTATCGATACAGAATGGTTACCGAGAACATTTTCTTTATCTTATCGTGAAATATTAAATGTTAAAAAGAATTTACTTGCATAAAACAGGAACACACAGGTAATAATTTGAATCTGAGGAGCGCCATATTGAATTTTGCGAAAAGAATATGAGTATAACTGGTTGCCTATCATCTCAATTGATATATTATAAATGCAAATGTGTTTTATTTACTTTAAAATATTTTAACCAATTTTGATAAAATTTGAACAAGGAAAATCAATTAAACTGCTTTTTGTCGCAAAAATATAACTTATAGGTGCAAAATAAGAAATAAAGTTGACTTTAATCACAATTGTACTTCATAAATTAACTTCAGATGGCGCTCTAGAGCTTTATAGCATTTCTCCCCTTTTTAAATTAAAATGGGATATATTAAATGCAAATTGAAGTTAAAAAATACAATCCACTTTGAAATCAGCCGCAACTTTAAGTTTTCTCATACTTTGCACTCAAGAAATTCATATTATGCACTATAGATTGTATAACTTATATTTTAATACAATGCACTTATATATTCAGGTTTAAGCTTAAATTTGCTTTGAATCAACTTTTAAATTGAAACTTATAATTTGTGGTATAGGTAGGGTACCTTGCTTGGTATTATTTGGGCGGTTAGTGGTCGGGGTGGTGGTTGTAGGCTACCTTGTTTGGTATTATTTGTGGGGCGGTTGGGGTGGTCAGGTGGTGGTTAGTAGGCCTATTTGGTATTATTTGTGGGGAGTGTTGGGGGTTGGGGAGGGGGGTGGTTGGGGGTTAGTGGTGGTTTGTAGTAGGCTACCTTGTGTGGTTTGGTATTATTTGAGGGCAGTGTAGTGATAGAAGGGGCTGGCTATATACGGCACGTAATTAATACTGGAAGTTTTATAAGCAAAGTATTAATTTCATAGTGCAAAGCATTTTATTCAAGTGGGAATTCATTTTCAAAGTGCAAATATTTATTTTAAGTTCAGTTCTGTATTTTTAAGCGCAAAACATTAATTATAAGTGCATTTCATGAATTGACAAGTTAAAAAATCGAAAAATAAAGTTTGTTTAATTACATGCCAATTAAAATTACAGATTGACAGCTTGACTTATTGATACATTTGACTTTTTATTCAAACCAACGCGGACAAAAGTTAATTTTAAACAACACAAACTCAGAATCAGTCATTCAAAGCAAAAAATAAATAAATATTATGCAAATATTGAACTATTTCCACATAAGGCACATAAATTTAAATTTAATAAAGTTTATAAATACCTAACACCGCCGCGTCTCTATTTACTCTATGAAATGACTGAGTAAATGTTATTAAATTATTATTAAAATGTATGCGCGGCGGAAACGCGAGAAAAAATTCCCAATTTGAATTCCAGCTCGCTGAAGAATTCAATTAAGTCTCTGCGCTTACGTTTGTTTTCGTTTTTCCGTCGGGTCCGCGCCGGCGCGACCTCAGGCGACGCACCAACACGCAGTGATGAAATAAAAGTAAAACGTTGACATTCGGAATAAAATGTGCCGAGGGTGAAAGTACCGGAAAGATCAAACGAATCTTTTCGGGCAACGGTGTCAGGTGCGTAACAATCGGCCGTCACGACGCTGACATAACATAAAAATGAGCAAACAACACCAAAAAGAGAAAAAACTCGTAATGCGCAAAGTGCTACCTGATGTGCACATTGGCTGCCTAACACCGAAATCTTTCAATATATAAAAATACTAGCTTTAACCCTTGGCTTCGCCTTCCGCGAATATCTAAATAATGAAGTTGCTTCCGTACGTCTGTAGTCACAGAAGAAGTAACAACAGCTAGAATGGCGTGTATTTTAAAATGGCTGAAAGTATAGTCTATGGGAAGTATAGTGTAAATAGCTCCGTGTCAATTGATTTGATGTTGACGTAGCTGTTTGGTAATACAGTGTGTATATTGGTTGCGTGATGGTACTGTAAGTGTTTTAGGTTTGAGCCTCAATAAGCTGAATGCTAGATGGCGTTAAAGTAGTCAAATAGCCAGATGCAGAGGTATTATTGGCTAAACAATTTCTTTTTATTTTATTTAAAAATAATATTTTGTATTAAATAAAAGTAGCTCATAACCATCTGGGACCACTAAGAATATGTGCGCAAATTTTCATGATGATCGGTTAAGTAGTTTTGCGCGAAAGTGTAACAAACATCAGGACATCTTCGCATTCTGTGAAATTTTCGAATTTAATTAAAGTTTAATGCGCAGTGTTTTCAATCGTAAGAGAGTAAACAAACACAACGAGTTGAGGGAAAGTCCGCGAAATCCGCTGAGACACACTCACCGATTTGTTTTCTGCGCAGTTAAATAAATATTGAAATTATTGAAAGCTTAATGTTCGATGTTTTCCCGCATTTTAATTGAAAAACTTTGCGATTGCATTTCTGCCGCAAGTTTATTATTATCAAGAAAACACTCAATAAGGAACACATTATTCATTCCGTAAACATTGAAATTTCATAATAATTAGTTAATTAAACTGGAATCAAATTGTAATTACGTTCTAATCGCGTGTACTTACGTAATGGGGTATAGTATACGCAGTATTTGAATTCTCAGGATAATCACGGGGCGCATAGCGAGGAAATTTGCTCGAGGAGAGGAGTTACACGCCCACCACTTGCGGAAACTTGTCCTGTGTCGCTTGTCTTGCGTCTTTCATGTCTAATGCGTCTAATGTTAAATGTCCAAGTGGTGGGATGCGTAATGTTGAAGTTAGGTTCGCGTCTAATCGCTTTCGACGCTCTTCGGATTCGCGTGCGGCTGAAGTTAACATTTCTGAGTGTAGTTTAAGGTTACTCTTATCTTAGGAAATGCAAGTATTGGAAACTAAATATTTTCACGCGGTTTCTTTTGTATTTGGGTTTAGAAAAGTTTTTTGTGAAATAAACAGGAAAAAACTTGTACATTTCTTCTTTTGGTTGTGTAAAATCGATTTTTTGTAACTTTTTATAAGTTTTTGATAAGTTTGAAAGTTTCCTTTCCTTTTGTACGAGCCTTTTTTATTCGAAATCATATAATATTTGAATTTTGTATTGTTTTAAATTTTTTTTTGTCGAAACAACATTTTTTAAAATTCAAAATAGTTTTACTCGGTTTTGAGACACAAAAAAGTCGTAATTTAAACACGGAGGGCCAAAATCGTGACTAAAGTACTTTAGTCACGGGTTTTAGTCACGGGGTGGAGCTTGCGCCTGCGCAACACAATATAAAATGCTTTTTCCAAAGTCAAAAACACTTTTAAACCGAAATATACCAAAATTAATTCATAAATTTTTGTTTTAAAGCGTAGCAAACAAACAAACTCACATTCCCATATATAATATTAATGAAAACAAACATTAATAACTCAACTTCATATCCAGACTATTTTAAAGACGTTGTAAACAATATTTAACTCAAAACTTTCAATTTAACTTTCTGAACATTTCGTGATTCAAAATTTACGATCTCCTTACTTGAAATAAATATCTCAGCAAAATTATTATTATTATTATTATTATTACACGGCAACCTCCATTAGTTATATAATAATCTCGCTTCGAAATCAGCAGCGCGATGCACTGCCAAAATGTTCGCAAACGCTTCGAAAGCCTTCAAACGCTAGTGAAATGCAACGCCCCAGTGCTCAAAATGCAGCACATCTGCTCGCGACATCCTTGGAACGCCAGGATTGCATGGATTTGCAAGTTGTGCATTACTTGGCGCAAGTACGCCGATGCTACCTTTGCAAATTTCCGCATCATTTACATAATTCCAAATTGATTAGATATCCGAGTGAATAAAACTTTCAATATTCTGTTAATTTAATAATTAACATTTAAAATTCAGCAAATAACACACATCTGCTGCCAGGGGTAATTCAGTGGAAAGCGTTTTGCTGTGGAAATACAATATTTGCGCTTTCTACAAAACGCTGAAAATGGCTGGAAATACACACCGAAAAATACTGGGATGCTGAAGTGTCGTCTGCGTTGCGAGTGTGGTTAGTGTCTGCTTCTGATTTTGAGCTTCCGAAGTTAGACTCCGAAATTGTGGAAATAAGTTCGATAGCGCTGATGTTAACGCGCGACTCGAGTAAATTGTAAATTTATTCAAAAGTAAACTCATACACTTTGATTATTCGCACGGAAAACGCACCACTTTTAACTTAAACCACCAATTTTTTTTTTACTTTTTGAAAGAAAAAAAAACATTGCAATAAGTAAAAAAGTTAAAAATAAAAATAAAAATATGAAAAACTTAAAATAAAAAGAAATCTATAATCAATATAAACGCAAGCAGATTGCAAGCGGATGCAAATACAGTTGCCTGCCTTTGTGAAAGCAAAAATAAAGTACTTTTGTCACGGCCTTGACCGTCCATGATTAAAACTTTTAACTTAAACCACAAAAAAATTTTTTTTTTTAAAAAACATTGCGATAAGTTAAAAGTTAAATAATAAAAATAAAAATAAAAATTCAAAAAATATAAAAATAAAAAAGAACGCAAATCAATATAAACTGCAAAGGGAAGTTAAACACGTAAGCGGATGCATATAAAGTCGCCCACGTATGTGTAAGCAAAATATTTGCTTATTGCGATTTTGATAGCTTCTAATGTCTTGCAAACACTTCTGCCACTTCGTCAGTTGATGACGACAGAATAATGCGAAGATTATTTCTGTAAGCTTTATTCAAGTTGACTGACATTTCAATCTACCATCAACGTCTGCCAGATATCTTGCACAATAAAATATATTATATGCGATAAAACTTTGTATAATTACATTTCGAAAGTTTATTGTTAATTTTTTTCAATTCAAGCATAATTCATTGAAAAAAATATCTTTTTTTAGTTTTATATTTGATTAAAGTAGAGTTTGCGAATGTATCTAAAAGTACGCTCAATTTCATATTGCATTTATCAAATCACTTGTGGAGTCGGTTCAATTTTCAGAAGTGCATTGTACGAAAATGATTGATTGAAATAGAAAATTTATTTACGCGTGCAGAACTTCAATTCGTGAGTGCTTTACCTATTATCAAGATTCTTACTAAAAAAAATGCAGAAAATATGCTAGATATGCATTAAATTCGTTGTTTTTGGTTGAAAAATGAGGTTATGTACAATTTTTACTCTAGAAAATTATAGATGGCGATACTTAATACCAAAAACTTAAATGTTTGAGTGTTTTACGTATTTTCCAGCCTCACACTAAGAAAAAATACGCAAAATTTAATATTTTTGCACCAATTTTGTAATTTATAATAGAAAAATTAGGTTATATACCATTTTTGATCTAGAAAATTATAGATGGCGTTACTTAATACAAAAAACTTCAATTTTTGAATGTTTTACGTAATTTCCAGGCTTACACTAAGAAAAAATACGCAAAATTTAATATTTATGCACTAATTTTGTAATTTCTAATAGAAAAATTAGGTTTATACCATTTCTGATCTAGAAAATTATAGATGGCGTTACTTAATACCAAAAACTTCAATTTTTGAGTGTTTTACGTATTTTCCAGGCTCACACAAAGAAAAAATACGAAAAAATGATATTTATGCACTAATTTTGAAATTTCTAATAGAAAAATTAAGTTCAATACCATTTTTGATCTAGAAAATTATAGATGGCGTTACTTAATACAAAAAACTTCAATTTCTGAGTGTTTTATGTATTTTCCAAGTTCACACTAAGAAAAAAATCAAAAATAATAATAATTTTGCTTTAATTTTGTAGTTTTTTTAGATTATGGACAGTTGTTGATATAGAAAATTATAGATGGCGTTACTAAACACAAAACAAACTTTTAGTTTATTTTTTCTTTAATTAATTACTCAACAAAAAAAACAAATTAAACTTAAATAAAATGTTAAAACCTTTAAAGCTTTTACCTTAAAAAAAGTTAACTGTAATTTAAACTTTGGCCACGGTAATAAAGTTAGTTTTTTATGTTTACTCAACGCTTGGCAATTGGCAGTCCCAAAAAGAGTATTGCTGTAATAAAACTTTTATTTACGCAAATAAAATTGTAAATTACGAAACGAAACGAAAAAAAAAACCCAAAAATATAAATATATACCATTTATATTAAATATCCATACCGTTTTCGCCCGTTCACTTATTGGTTTCATATATGACACATTTTCTCCCACTATTGCACCCTCGGATCAATACTCTCTTCGTCAAATGAACAAATTTAGAATGAAAAAAAGGAAACAGTTTTTTTGTGGGCTGTTGACAGTGTCATGTTTTCTATGAATTCGAAGAATATTGAGATGAAAGCACAAAAGATGTGTGTGAGAAATAAAAAGTGCAAAAAGTGAAAAACGATCCGTTTCCTTTGAGTAAACTCTCGGAATGATTGAATAATAACCGAATTCAATACGCCGAAAAAATCGTAATTTTCGTCACGTACATACTTTACATTTTTTCTCAAATTTTATTCCTTAAATCTCGTTGTGATTTCAGCAAAAATAGACGCATAAGAAAGAAACAAAGCCTAAATGTGTTTATGATTGCGTAATTGAAGCAATTTTCATTTGTGTCGCACTGAAACAAAGCCGTTATTAAACCTCTACGCAGGAAAAATTTAAATTATGCTAATGCATGAGTCTGAGTCTGCAAAGACGCCAAACGCATACGAAATCAAAAGCTGAATCACAATTTGTAGACGTGAGGAACAAAAAAATAAAAGTAAAGTAAAGTAAACTTAAAATAAAATAAAATACGGAGTTGGGCAAGAATTGTGTAATCACTTGTTGCATCATGTTGCAATTTGGACCGCTATTACGCGAAAGACTCGGTGAAGTTCTGTAATCGCATTCCGAGTGGCCTAGAGCCCGGAAGTTGCGATCAAACGCGCGTTAAAATGTAATTAGTGGACTTTAACAGAGCGTTTGTGTCGGATACCTTTGCGAGGAAATGTACAAAGTGTTAAAATCAATAATCTAATTTCAAATGGGAAAAAATTTCAGTTAATAATCATTAGTGTGTAATTGAATTTTTGTTTCTACAGTAAAACCAAAATTGAAAGGGGTTTTGAATTTTTGGTGCGATTTTTCCACGGTTTTGAGACATAAAAAGTGTTTTTTTAAACACGGATGACCAAGCGCTGACTAAAGTACTTTAGTCACGGGTATTAGTCACGGGGTGGAGATATACCAGGATAAAACGTTTTTTTCTACTTTCACCTTTAAAACGCAAGTTTTTCCACGGTTTTAGGACATAAAAAGTTGTTCTTTAAACACAGATGGACAAGGCCGTGACTAAAGTACTTTAGTTATGGGCTTTAGTCACGGGGTGGAGAAATACCAAGCAAAAAACGTTTTTTTCGACTTTCACCTATAAAACGCAAGTTTTTCCACGGTTTTGAGAGACAAAAAGTGTTACTTTAAACACGAATAGCCAAGACCGTGACTAAAGTACTTTAGTCACGAGTTTTAGTCACGGGGAGGAGTTTGCGCGCGTTTTTATATAATTACAAAGCTTTGAAATTGCAAAACAAAAAACTTTTTTTAAATTTTTTGTAATCACGCTTCTGTTGCTGAAAACCAGCTTTTTAATATGTTAAACAATGTACTATTACAATATTACCTTAATACATTAATTTATTTATGTGGATGATTCACAGTTTGAGCAAGTTTGTGAACAATATGAAGGACTTAATCAACCGTTCAAGTTTATGATAATTGCTGAAATAAATTTTACAACCGACGCGCAAACAATTCCGTGGGCGGCGCAGACATAGGGCATAAATTTCCCCACGCGCGCGCACACCACGTTGTTATTCGGGGTTAGACGCTTTTACGTTCTTAATTCAATGTATTTCGGAAATAATTAATTTTCGGATGAATTAGGTACACTTATAAAAGCGGGTGAGTTAAAATTTCTGTTTTGCGATTAAATAGTTATTTATGGAATGCGACATTACGCTGCATATATGGCATGCAGTAAATATTATGAATGGGAATGTGAATGTTTATTTGTGGCGCTTTGCCGCAAAACCACTGAAGTTATTTTGATGAATTTTAATATAAAGATATTTTTAGACATGGAAAATTAGATATGGAATTTTTAGACGCAAAAAGTAATAACTTCTTTTGCAGAGCTCTTTTGAAATTTAAAATAAAAATGCCATGATTCTATCATACTACAGTAGAGTCCGGTTATAATGATTATCGAAGGGAATTCGACAAACACGTCATAATAAGTGGACGTCATACAAAGCGTTTTTGTGAAATGAAAACCTTTTTATGTAAAATACACATACATATGTATTACGTTATTATTAAATCAAAATCAGTACCAACGTAATCAAAGTGCCAATATAACACATACAAGTGTATTTTTACTCTGCAAGTGAATTGTAATTTTTGTCTGCTTTTGTTTTTCTTCATTTAATTAATTTCTTTTACTTTCAAGCATCTTTTGTTTCAAAACATTTGAATTGAACGACTGCTTCTATCACGGCTCCTTTGTTTTTAAAAGCATTGAGATTGCCGAATGACCCACGCCAAATTCGGATTAATGGAAAATACGGATTAAGTCGTGGTCAAGGTGTTGCTGCCCGAATGCTTATATTTACTATTTAAGCATTTGTCTTTCCGATAGTAAATACATAAAAGTAATTTGACAATCAAGTAAAAGAAATGTAGCAATAAATATAAAAGCTCGCCACGCGTCGAACGTCGTCGTGGTATCAACGAACATTACCGAGGTGTCAAGAATCATGTTGGTCATTATAACCGACATAATCTATTAAAATGGGTCATAATAAGCGACATGTCACCGTAAGCGAAGTCATTATATCCGACTTTTTTATATATAGAATTATATACAGCAAAACCAAACTTGGTAGTGTAGTTACGTCATAAATAACTGGTTGGTTTAATATAAGCGGAGTCATTACCAAACGATTCTACTGTATATAATTTTAAAAATTCTTTTAAAATGAAAAAAGTTTAAAAAATTATGATCCGCCCCTGTGACTAAACCTGTGACTAAAGTACTTTGTCACGGATTTTACCGTCCGTGTAAAGTACCACTTTTTGTGTCTCAAAACCGTGTTACGCTTTAAAGTTGGAAAATAAAAGAAAAATTAATTTTAATGTTTTTCTTAGAGTTTTCTTTCATATTTATCAAATAATTAATTAAAAACATTTGCAATTTTTAATCGTTAATGCAAAACTCAATTGTGTTTTTACTTAAACTCAATAAAAATAGCAATTTAATACAATTGTGCTAAAGTTTAATTTACCTATAAAATTCCCCTAAAAATATCTCCACTACGCTAGAGTAAATATAATTATTTTAATTAATCCTATAATATTTAATAAAATTATAAATTTAAATTTATGCGTTAACTTTAACACACAATTTCTAATGTAATTTCTAACTAATTTATGCATTGGCCGAGAATGCGCCTTTGTCTTTGCACTGGTTGCACGTGAGTTCCTGCCGACATACTCCAGAGCTTAGAAATACGAATTTAATTCGTGGACAAGATGATGCTGGCGACTAACGAAATTGCAATTTATAATTAATTTATAATCAGCGTCGTGTGCATGAAAGCAAAAGCATAAAAGCAAATCACAAACAATTCTTTTTAATTCATATTTCCGGTGCCATCTGCTGATGAAAAAATATAAGGATGTGTTATAATACTCTACGTTATAAAAGTTGCAGATGTGGAAAATATTTCAACGAAAAAAAAAACAAAACAGTGGTACTTATTTTGTTGCGAGGAATTACAATTGGTAGAATGTAACAAACAAATGTTTGTAATGGTAAATACAAGTACGAGTGACAAGTACACGAGTGCAAAATAGGTACAACTCGTGACATGCTCGACTTGTCATAAAAACGCTTCGTGTTTTCGGTGTGCAAATTTTCGCCCGGCAAACAAAACTGTGATAAACACTTTTAACCCGCTTGGGGAGCACATTTACATTGGTAAAAGTCTTTTTTTTTTTGTAAAGCAGATTAGTTTTTTTTTAATTTACACATAGGCGGAACTTTTTTATTTAAAAAAAAATAACAAAAATTCAGTTTTCAAATGTGTCTAGTGTTTTAAAACCAAATTTTAACAATACAATATTGATTACATATTTATCTTTTCTGCTTGTTTTTCCACGGATTTAAAACGCAAAAAGTGGTACTTTAATGGTTAGTCAAGGCCGTGAGTAAAGTACTTTAGTTACGGGCTTTAGTCACGGGGTTTAAAATACAAAGTTCAAATACAAACACTAAAAGTGATTAAATACTCGCTACGGTCGCTCTTAATCTATCTCGTGACTAAAACACCCGTTTAACCCCTTGCTACTTAATATACTATTAAAAAAAAAAGAAAAAAAAATTTCAAATGTGTCTAGTGTTTCGAATTTCAACTCTTAACGATATAATATTGATTATATATGTATTTAACTTAACGATTGCGTGTTAAATCAACATTAGGAGTTAAATACCTTTCAATTGGATCATTAACGAGCTTCATTAAGTAAAAAAACAATTTTTTCTCGGTTAAATAAGAATATTTTAACACTTCTAGCCTCAGAAATGATAAAATAATCAAAAATATAATGATGGCATGATTGATTGTAGTACGAAATGAGATAATCTTAATAATTCAAGTCGTATCTACGGATTGATTGATTGTTAATTGCATTTTCTTTCTGTAGCCTCCAGGTTTTATTCCTCCCACATTCTCATCGCTTCCAAACAACATTCTATTATTCCCCCATAGTATATTCTTCGTTTTTCGTTTCTTTTTCTTCATTTCTTTCTTCATTGTTTCTCATTATTTTGTGCTTTTTAATCTGTGGGAGTATTAGTTGTATTGAGCATGAGGATGAACTCGTCCAGTTTGTGTGTTTTTTTTTTGCGCGATTTCGATTTTCTACATCTTTGTATGGACGGTTTTAATTACTCGCGAAATTACTTCCTGCTAAGCGTTGAACGAAACGTCAAAGTGCGGAAACGAGTGGAAAAACGAAATGGGAAAAATTTGAAAGTCTAAAGAAACAAAAGAATAAACTAATGAGCTGTAACGCATAAAATGCTCCACCATTAATTATCTGAGAAAATAAAAAGTTTTTTTTGTGGAAATTTTGTATTTTTTTGAGAGAGAAATAAAAATATATTTAATTTGATAAATATTTGTACAACTAATGGTGCACCACTCACGCTTAAAAATAAGCCGATAATCTGATTTAAAATATGGCCTCGTCAAATGCTGCGTTTTGCGGTTTATTATTTTTTTTTCGTGAAATGCTCGCATGTCGCATGCCACACAGTGCGCTGAATTTCAATTTATTTCCAACGTTTGTCGCGTTGAGCGATTACAGCAGATTTTTGATTCCACCGACGCATGCATACAGCCAGCCAGGCTTATTTCTCGTTCATAAAAGCGGATTATTTTTGCGTATGTGCACAGCAAGTAGGAAAATGCATTCGAGTACATGTTTTAATCAAGTTTCGAATAATAAACATAATAGGCTCGTAATTATTGTCGTGTGTGAAATATATTATTAATTAGATTAGTTTATACTGGATTTTAATTAGTAATTAACCATTATTCGAGTATTATTAATAAATTAATAATTTTCATTCATTATTTTTGATCGGTGACATGATTTTCCACACACAACTTTTATTCAATTAACCTTTGTATTGTTTTTTTTTTTGTTATCTGACATTTTACTGTATAATCGGAGCGGTAACAACATTATTTTTATAACGATCGGTGCTTTTAATTTCCGCTAGGTTTCGCGCGAGTGCACGTTGCAATTAGGTCTTCGTCCCAGAGCGAATCGATCTTAAATAACAGGAGTTATAGAGTTATGAATACTTATTATTTATAGTATAGAGTAATAGCCATTATTTTCCACTATGTAATATTACTTACATCATGAAAATAAATATGACAAAGGAACTATATATAATTTTTAAATTGTGAAGTGGAATTTGCTATAAAATGGTAAGTTACGACTTAGAAAACGATGAAATATTGACAAAAATGTCATTTGTACGCGTGCACAACTATATCATAACCTTCACGGTCATAATAACATATGCAACCTTAATACCATTATCTATAAATGAAATTTTTTAATACTTTTTACTCAAATGTTATTTTTTCTGTATATCTAAGAATTAAAAATACTATTGAGTAAAATTATTGCACAGAAATGAGTAATAAATAAATA
Source organism: Dalotia coriaria (assembly GCF_025399875.1). Taxonomy (NCBI): domain Eukaryota; kingdom Metazoa; phylum Arthropoda; class Insecta; order Coleoptera; family Staphylinidae; genus Dalotia; species Dalotia coriaria. Next base: position 12,105,236 of record NW_027045447.1, read on the forward strand.
AATAATAAATTATTAATATTTTTTATTAATTATTAATTAATTAATTATTAATAATTAATTGTTAGTAATAATGCATTGTAGCGCCATCTCGAATTGAATTAAATAACTATAACTATGAATCAAACTCTCATATCAAACATTCATCTCTATTTGACACCTTTTAAAAATTACTATCCTATCCCTACTAATCTTATAAATGCGAAAAGTCCTTGATGTTTGTTAAGCACTTTCACGCAAAACTACTTTAACCGATCATCATGAAAAATTTGTAATAATATATTCTAGTGGTCCCCGAATGGTTATAGGCTACTTTTTATTTAATAAAAATTATTTTTAAATAAAATAAAGAAATTGTTTAGCCACAATACCTCTGCATCTGGCTATTTGACTACTTTAACGCCATCTAGCATTCCAGCAATGAAGCTCAAAACCTAAGTACTATAGTGTACCATCACAATTGTGGCCATCACACTGTATTATCATTAATTGTATTACCGACAGCTACGTCAACATCAAATCCAATTGACTACACCTATGGAGACTGTACACTATACTTCCATAGACTATACTTTCAGCCATTTTAAATTTCCCGCCATTCGACTTCATTGTTACTTCTTCTGTGACTGCAGACGCGTACGGAAGCAACTTCATTATTTTAGATATTTGCGAGCCAAGGGTTAAAGCTAGTTTCCAATATTTTAATAATTATTCTGCTAAATTTGGTGGAAAAAAATCCAACAAATCAAACATCATGAAAATCTATCCAGCCGTTCTTGAGTTATAAATGTTGTAACTAACAAAAACCATGTAAATATCCAATTAAATACCTTTTCACCCCATTATTTCCCGTTATTTACCCACAATTTAATACACTTGAGAGTATTTGATCATCCATTAGCAAATGTTGAAAGCTCTAATATGAAACACGTACCTACTCACAATACTCAACTTATCCTTTCTTCAGCTATTTTATTTTATTTTATTCTAGAACAAATGTATAGATAGTCAGCATCCCGAGCGCCGTCCGTTTTTCTCCATCTCTAGAGCTTACTCGTATTGAGACCAGAAGGAAACGAAGCTTATTGGTGAACTTAATTTCATCCTAAAGACCTCGATCCCCCGGATTTGGCTGCTAAGCATCCTGTGCAAACCTCCTCCGCGCTCTCGTTTTCTGCCATTTTCTTTCGTTAATTTTTCTCCTTCTTATCGCACACGCAAACAAAACGACCTCTCACACCGCGTTCGAAAGTTTCACGTTTAATATTTTAGTTAATGTAGACGCAAAGAAGTTTTAAATGTTACCCTTTGAAGGCAATAAACGTGTGTTTTTGTTTTTGTGCTTCAATTTTGAGGTTATATTTGATTCTTTTATTCTTTTATTTTCATATTTGAGGTTATGTTAGGTTATTATGCGTATTTTGTAAGATTAACGATGGTAATTTCCACAGAAAAACACAAAAAGTGTAAATGTTGTTTGTTATGCATGAAACAAAAGTCATTTATCAAAAGCTTAATATGTACATACCCATTTTGTGTTTGTATTGTGTCGGCTTATGAAGATGGAAGAAACAATAACACAATAATAATTTAAACCGCGTTTAGGAAGAATTTTTAGGGTGAAAATGTTAAATACACGTTAAACTCGCGTGAAATGATTGTGTGAAATGCTGAATCACTCTATAAAAGTAACGCCACGCTTCGCTGCGCGTTCAATACTGGCGTGTTTCGACTTGTTTTACCTATCACTCACTGACCGTACTTGCAATCACCTTATCAATATCAACGCACGACATTTCAAGAGTAAATCAGGTAACAGAACACAAAAAACTTGTTTTATTCGCATGCAAAGTAACAAAATACGGGAAGGTTGTAAATACGTGAGTTGGTTTGGCTCATGGCTAGTTTTGTGTATTACTGGTTGCATATAGTGTTCAACTCTCTGCATGTCACAAATCATGCCAAATTCTTAGAATAAGAATATAATATACTTTGGTGTATAACTGGTTGCATATAGTGTTCAACTCACTATGCAGTGAGTAACATACCGCATTCTTTTTCGTTTTTAAATCAATGTATTAAAAATGCTGCAGGCACAAATAATACTAGGACTAGGATATGAATATAATATAGTTTTGTGTATAACTGGTTGCATGTAGTGTTGCATATTGTGTGCATTCAGTATAATACCGATTCTTTTTCCTTTTTAAATAAATACCGAACAATGAATCTTTATTCTGTGCAAATATACTTTTTGTAGATGTCACCAGCATGCCATTGTAACATTCCGCGCGTACTTTAACACACCCTCAACTGTCGCACCCGCCGCTTTCGGAATGTGTTCATTGAAGGCGTAACGCATTTCATTGAAAAATGTCCCAAACGAGTCCTGCCAAGACGTAAAAAGAATGAATGGCCTACAACGTGTCAAATATAACACGGTTCGGGGACAATTCGCGACCCACGAAATGAAGCGCCATTCAGACAATCAAAAAGTGTATTTATCATCATTTATCTTTAGAAAATTATGCGTGTTTGACTTTAAACTTGATTAATTAATATATTTTAATGTAAAATGTATAAATCTGGATTAGATAAGATTTATATATGGTATAAATGGAGTATTTCGGGGATTATTTTATAAGTCACGTAGGTATGTGTTTGATGATGTGTCTGATAATAAATCATTTATATGTTTATAACAAACAGGTAGAATCCTTGGATTGACTTAGCTTGTTTGTGCGCCTAAAAAAGGGTGGACTGAATAAATCACTTTACGCCGCCTACGCAGGACTTGAGTGTTATTCACCCTCGTAAAACTCTGATAGAATGGTTGATATGGAGTCGATAATGATTTTTTTATGAGTTTCAAAAATTTATCAAAATTTAGAAAGCAATTCAAGCTGTTATAATACTGAAACTTTTTTACTATAAAATAAAAGAAAACATATTTTTCATCTTCCACCTTTAAAGCGCCAGTTTTTCTATGGTTTTAAGACACAAAAGTGACATTTAAAACACGGATGACCAAAAACGTGACTAAAGTACTTTAGTCACGGGCTTTTGTCACAGGGTGGAGCTTGCGTCTGCGCATTTGCCTACGGTGCGGCAACAACACCATATGAAATGCAATTATTTTGTAAATTATAGAGAAATATAAATTAATGAGAAAGAAAATTGTACTGCAATCAAAAAAATTAAGAAGATTAAAAAAATTAGAAGAAACAGAATGGTTTCAATTAAATTTCTTTTTTCCTATGTTCATAAATTATAAATTATTAAACAAAATAAAAAAATAATAATTTGTAAGCATTATAAAATGAAGAAATTGTACTATAATGAAACAAGACATTTGTAGATACAGGATGCTTTAAAAAAATAAATTTTTAACTTTTTAATTAACAAAGAATGCCTTTTTTATGAACGTTTACTTTTTTGCCCGTTCCAGGAAATAATTACCTTATTTTGGGAACAAATATGTGCGTTCTTTATTTATATTATAAAAATATAAATTAACCAGTATATTGTGAAAGAATTCTTGTATAATAAAATAAAGAACACAATGTTCAATTCAACCAACCCAATTAATAATTTATAAAATATTATTTTTTTGTTGTTAAAAAAACTGAATTTTTCACAACCCACGAAAAAATTATTAATTTCCAAGTGAAATTAAAATTTCCCAAATTAATTATTACCATTAATAAATTTTGAAATTGAAATAATGAAAACCAAATATTAGTATGTTTGACTTTCGCGTTAAAATTCGGTTGTTTCGGTTCGGTTTTCGCATCGTCATCCAACCATCCAGTAAAACCATCCAGTCAACTTCTTAATTCGCTGCGTTTGTTTTTGTTCAATTACGCGTGCGAAGGTATTAAATCAGCGCATAATGCCGGCATTAGTGCGAGGTTGGCGTCGCGCCGCTTTGATAAATTACTCGTACGCGTCGCAGGTGCTGCGTTAATTAACACAATGAGACAATGTTTAATGCATTCGCTACATCAGCAACTCGCTAATATTAACTAATTTATTAAACGCGCCAAACCGCAACAGGAAAATACGAAAATACGAAAATTCACCTACAATAATGCGGTTAGAGACTAAATCTAATATATCAAAACCTCACATAACCTCAAATATTATTAGAATTAATATTAAATTATTAATATGCATAAATAATTTAATTTTAGTGAAATCTATAATATAAAAATAAATCGCAAAATATGTTGGTAAGCGCATAACTCAACAACGCCTCGACCAATTTGGCTAATTCATTTTTTAAAATGTTGGTTAAAGTCCAATAATGGTTTTTACGGCGAGAAAAATTTGAATAATTGCCGGGAAAACCCTAAAGACAGCCTTTTTCTATAGGATAAAAGTTGGCATTGAGATTCAATCATAGTTATAGTTAAATAGTTGAATCCAAGATGGCGCGCTGAACTGCATTATTAGCAATTCTTTATATAATTAATTTCTTTAAAATAAAATTGCGAATCTTGTTGATAGAATTGACACATACTATGTCTAGAACACGAAAGTAAAAACGAATTACATTTTTATTAAACACTACCGGATATATTTATTAATAAATAATTTAATCTTGGTTGTAATTTGAAAGTAAAAATATTTTACCTTATTGTGATTATGTACAAAATACAACATAACCTAATCTAACCAAAAAGTTATTCGTACAAATTGAATTTTAATATTAATACTAATAAATTATTTAATTTCCGAGTAATTTGCGAATAAAAATTGTTTTACCTTCATAAATAACTGTATATGAACATATTTCATCCCTTAAGCATTCGTTTCAGTGTATTTCCAGTGCGTATTTGGTATTTGCCCAATTCTCGGCAACCTCTGCCGCTGCCCGACGAATTATTGTAGCTCGGTTACACCTTTATCCCATTACACGGCGAGCGCCTCCAAAATTCTCTCCCTCAACCCCTTTATCACTTCTCACCCACCCACCAAAAGCAAAGCACAAACAGGGGAATGGTGCCATTGTATAGGTTGTAACATTGTTCTTGATGTCTGCTTGTGCAGTGGTCAGGAACAGCCTATCGGCTCTCCTTTGCTATCATCCTCTCGGGAGCATAGGAATGGGTGTTAGGGATGGGTGCCGGTGTGCGTGTTTATTCGGTGGTAATGAGTTGGCCGTTTAAACATTAATTCCAGATTAATTTAATGGAAGCGCACTGCGGCGACGGCAAATCGCGGCGATTTGTCACCGGAATGGTGTTGGTGCAGGTGATGGATCATTATCAGGTCGCGAGGTCATCAAGTCAACAAGTCAAGTGCAATCGGATTGGAATCAGAAATTAGAATGTCATTTTAAACTGCGCATGCGCTGTGGGTACCTATTCTTTAGTTTGCGTAGCTGCATTTAGCTGCGTATCAAACTAGTGTTGATATTTAGACATATAGGCAACCAATAACACAAAACGTTAATACGCGTTGTTCTCGATAGGTGGCGCTAGTGGTATAAACATACTCATATTGAGATATTTGAACATATATGCAACCAGTATATCCTATCTTAACCTAACTTTACTCAAAATACCTTAAAATTTACAATTTCTTTGTTTACAGATAAAAAACAACGTTTTAACGGATGTTTAAACACAAAATTTTAATACGCGTTGATCTCTATAGGTGGCGCTAGTAGTAAAGACATACTCGTATTGAGATAAACATATATGCAACCAGTATATCCTGACCTAACCTAACTTGACTTAAAACAACAAAAAATCTAAAATTTCTTTGTTTACAGATAAAAACACAACGTTTCAACTGATGTTAAACACAAAACTTTAATACCCCGCTGTGTACTTTATGCATTCAACTGCATTTTTCCATACTGGCGCAGGATCAAAGCAACTTTTTCACAAACACCATGAACATAGAGGTAAATCGTTGCAAACTTCACATGTTTTAACCCACATAATAAAAAAATAAGTCCCATGTAAAATCCATGCAATCGAAAAATGCAATATATTTGCTATTTGCATTTGTGCCTTACAAAACTTGACTTTGCTGCGTATGTTGTTGCAAAATGCAAATATATATCCAGATTTATTGCGACACGAGAATGAAAAAATCGCCGGAATAAAATGTTTGCTGACATACAATACTGCAATCTATGAAATTCCTCCAAGAACGCTGAATAAGAAAATGTACTTACAACGAAAGTTTCGAGGCGAGCGTAATAAATACGTAATACTCGTAAAGCTGCAGGTCATGATGATGAGTAAATGTCTGTTTACATAGATACTATCAAAGGGAATTATTCATTTGCCTAGGCAGTAAAGCAAAAAAGAAAAAAGTAATCAATAACCAAATTTTATTTTCAAAAAAGAAAAAAACTTATTCTTTTTATTATTACTTGATTATTTGACTTTGAAAATGATTGAATAAATAAAAAATGCAACTTTAATGCCTCGGCAAATAAGCAAAAATATTTATTTTTATCTATAAAGTTTTGATGGTGATTTATTTCCACTTCTCGTTTGATTGGGAATGAACGCGAATGTGAATGACACAAGTTTGGTTAGTTTGATGGTTTCACCCTTTTTTCCCGACGTGAAAATAACAAAAACAAGCGGAAAATAAAACGAACACAAACAAAGCATAAAAAAAGCCAGTCGAACGTTGACATACGATTGAAAACCTGCGTTTCAAACCTGCAAAGTTTCTAGATTGAACAAATATTTACACCAAAGTAAATATTATTTTGATTTTGATGAATATTAATATTCATAGAGTAATCCATCGATTAATAGTTGAATAATATTATATATTTGATATTAAATGGAATACTATCTGCGTTTCATAGGTTAAATTCGTTAAAATGGTTGTAAAATGCGTAGGCAACACACAATACATTTTATTTTATTATTGTGGGTGGTATACTTGTGTTGAGCAATAATTTAATATCATTTAATTTAAATTTTAAGCTTTGTGAATTACTTACTACTACTTGCTGCCCTACTTTTCGGTACTTTGCTAATTATAATTATAATTTCGACCTTATTAATTAATTAAATATTAATCTGTTTTGTAATTCAAGTCAACTTGATTTTTTGTTTATTACAAAAGTTTTTTGTGCTAAATATTAATAATTTTTTTTATTTCCTAACTTTTTTTTTATTTTGTTGAAGAAATTATTAATTAATAATGTAGAATTATTGTGTTACAGCATGTAAATTGAGTGGAAATCAAAGAAAGCGAATGAGCGAACATCACGAGGGGTGGCAAAGCGAAATTTAATATAAAGAAGCTTGTCAAGTATGTCAACGACTTTTATTCGTGCTTAATATTTCGTTACGAGACAATTTCGACGAGTAATTAGCTTGGTACTCGTAAATCCGGCAAGTGCTTTGCGTTAAGGTTAATTATGCATTTCACTTTTTAAATACTCGTTAGTCAAGACATGTTAACAACCTTATAAAGTTAAATATAATGTCGCGAATTGCGTAAAATAATAAGTGTACTCACTGTGAATTTGAGGTGAAGTTAAAAATGTGCACAATATCAACGAAAACGAAAGAAACTGTGTCGTTGCTCATGTTGGCTGCGTCATGCTACTTCTACACTGTCAAATACATGCTGTCTAGTGCGATATACCCGAACTAACACGGTTAACTACGTATACGTATAAAAATAGGTAGGCAACTTTACTTACATGTCAATAGATGTCAATATTTGAATTTATAACTTCACAATTTATAAAAAACAAAGAAAATAGTTCTATGAGTGTCCAGAAAAAGAAATATAATGATTTCCACGATAAATACAACATTTTTAATACATATTTTGCATTATAATATTCGTATTTCAATACTTTTTGATAAATTTTATAGATTTTACTTGTAAAAACATGTTAATTACTTAATAAACTATAACATACTTTTGACAATTAAAAAAAAAATAAGTTTATTTACTTAAAAATTAATATCAACCAAAATATTAACAATATTTCAAGAAAAATAAACAAAATTAAATTAATTGTTATTCAAGTGCCCACAAGCGCCCTCTATTGATTATACACAAACTATATTTATACCTAGGCAACTATACTTCCACGTCAATCCAACTCTGTTTGAATACATATAACCCATCTCGTTTATAAACACAAAAGAAAATATTTTCCGTGTATTCCACAGCGTGAAACATCGAAAAGAAAGTACTTATGTAAGAAATAGAATACCTTCTAATACACCTATTGTAATGTGATACGTATGCCGGGATACCTTTGATACCTTCAGATACATTTGATAGTCGTGCGCCGATGCGAACAATGCAAAATACCACCATCGACACGTGCGCGTGCTCTTCGGTCGCTTACCCGTACTCTTCAAAATGTACTATAAGTACGGGCGGTGTTTAGATTGCTTTATAGCTAATGCGCGGTGAGTGGCGGTTTAACGAAGGCCTTCCATTCTCGCCAACATGTGAGTAAATACTTGCGAAATACATTCGATTCGATCGACACATAAAATAGCTGCTCTATGGATATTCCCCTCATTCCCTACTAATATTATAAATGCGAAGTCCCGATGTTTGTTACACTTTCACGCAAAACTACTTTAACCGATCATCAAGGAAAATTTGTACACATATTCTAGTGTCCTGAATGGTTATAGGTTACTTTTATTTAACAAAAATAATTACTTCTTTAAATAAAATAAAGAAATAGTTTAGCCTTCACAGTTCCTGCATCTGGCTATTTGACTACTAACGCCATCCAGTATCCCAGCAATGAAGCTCAGTAAACCCAAGTACTATAAGTACCATCACACACCGTATTATCATTACACCGGTATTACCGACAGCTACGTCAACATCAAATCCAATTGACTACACTATGGAGACTGTAGCCACTATACTTCCATATGGACTATTATACTTTCGAAGCCATTTTAAACCTCCCGCCATTCTACCTCACATTGTTACTCTTCTGGTGACCATAAGACGCGTACGGAAGCAACTCCCCATTATTTTAGATATTCGCGAGCGAAGTCGCGGGTTAAAAGCTAATAATTTAATATAAAAAGAAGTTAAAAGTTAAGATTATCTGATTGAGGAGAGTTGATATTAAAATGGTTGGGCTCAAGTTCACGAGTGGAGCGATGGTTCCGTTTTTTGTTGACTTTCGCCGCGATACCCCTGACTTCCGGCGCTCCTGCTCCGTCGTGAGCTATTACGCGCTCAAACAAACTTCGACTTGACTTTTACAGATTCTTTGCGAAACAAATTATAAACTAATAGAAAATATTTGTTGATGTAATTATGATGTTAAGGTACTTACAGTGTCCATTTTGATCAATTTCCGGTTTTGTGTTCGTTGAAGCACTGATTTGATTACAGACACAAAAGTTCATACATTGTTAGAATATGTTTGATTAACAGTAATGACATTTAGTTAATTATTATTATATTAAGTAAGGTAAGTTATAATTAATTAAATTAAGTAAGTTGAATTAATTTTAAATTTAGTTGAATGAAGTTTTAATTTAATTTTATTTTATTGAAGTTTTTTTTTTTAAGTTTTAGTTTTCGATGAGAATTGATGCACGCGCGTTTCTGATACGAGTGGATAGCGTGGAGAGTCGTTCGGTGGCACAGCCGCAAGCTGAATGAGAGTGGAAGTAAGGGGTGGCGGCAGCGAAGGCAGAATTAGAGAGGCGGCGAAGCGACGTCGTTCGGTGGCACAGCCGCAAGCTGAATGAGAGTGGAAGCGGCGGTGGCGGCAGCGAAGGCAGAATTAGAGAGGCGGCGAAGCGACGCGGCCGGATGGAAGTTTCACAAGGCGGCGGCAGCAGCAGCGGCAAGCGGCGGGTGTGATACGGGTGAAAGCGCAAACGCAAACATCACGCCCACCATTCACAAAACAAAAAAGTCATTCATAGTTAAGATATTCCAAGGCGGCGGCGGCGGTAGCGGCAAGCGGCGGGTGTGATACGGTGAAAAGCGCAAACGCAACACATCACGCCCACCATTCACAAAACAAAAAAGTCATTCATAGTTAAGATATTCTGCAAAGGAAAGTATTTAAATGTATTTGTACTGTGTATGTATTAATATTTTAAATATTAATATATTATTAGTGTGCAAATTAATTTCTTACTTGATTTATTCAAGTTTCAGCTAATAATTATACTTGAATTTCTTTTCAGAAATTTAATCTTAAAATATTAGTTATTTCTGTTGAATATTAAAAGATAATTTAATGATATTTATTAAAATTTATGAAATTTCAAGATATTTACGTTAATTTTAATGCAAATAATAGTCATAAACAGAATTCAATGGTAAAAACTAGAAAAAAACAGGTTAAAAGGCAAATATATGAAAAAAAAAAACATAGTGGGGTTAGTTACAACACTTATAACTCAAGAACGGCTGGATAGATTTTGATGATCTATAATTTTCTAGGTTCCTCTTGGTTTCGAATAGCAGAATAATTATTAAAATATCAGAAATTATAATTTAAAGGGTGTTAAATGAGGGATAAAAGTTGATATAGAGATTTAATCATAGTTATAGTTAAATAATTCTATTCTAGATGGCGCTGAAGTATATTACTAGCAATTCTTACTTCTTTTAAATAAAATTGCTAATTTTATTAATAACTTGACACATAATTAACAAAAATAAACAAAAATTAATACTATTAAAGCTTTTTAAACCTGTAAATAACTTTATTTTTAATTTTATCAACTTATTTTTTATTGAGAAGATAATTGACTTAATAAGCTGTTCTTTATATTAAAATGCAGTAATGTTGCAGTACAAGTACCGATATTTGAAGAATTTATTACGCAAAATAATAAATTCCGCTATTTTTCTCCCTTATTAATAATAATCTATTTTAATTTTATAATAACTCACAATGTTTGATCTATTGCCAACCCACCTGCTACAATATTCCGCTATCTATCCCTACTCGTATCTATTCATTTCCACTTTTCTTCTTATTTCTTCATCCACGCGTTATTTTTCATTCACCCACTCGCATATCCACTCCAAACCATTCCCTCACTTTTATTTTTCTCTTTTTTTTTTGTTCTCACTTTACTTTTTCAGCTTGGGCTTTCCCTATAACCGCACACGAATTGTTTGAGCACCAGTATCCTTTCTTCCCAATTTCACCACGAAATCCCCGTAATAACTTATTACATTATCTTGGTTTTCCGCACAAAGAATAAATAAATATCTCAAGAAATATTTCACGGGTGCATTATTTTCACTTATTATTAAATTCATATATTTTTAATCTCACTTTTAATGCATTCCTCGTCAACAAAACAACAAAAAGTAAGAGCATTTGCTCGGATTACACTCAAAACGATGAAATTATTTATTTTGTTTTGGAATTTCATTTTTAACCGGTTTTTTACACCTGAAACAATCCAAAAATAGCATTGCGTCAGTGTGGGAGACAACTAAATCCTCAAATCCTCGATTTTTTCAGCATATTTTCCTGTTTTCCGTGGTTATACTCAACAAACCCACACAAATCGATTTATTTCTTAATCTGCACAAAAAACGTCACACACGAATTAAATCCTTCTGTTTTTTTACGTGTAAAATGTAATATTTTACTAGTGAAATATTTTATCTTGCAAATTTATTCATTCTGTGTGCAGTTACACAAAGTTGTAAGACTTCAACGCTTCGAGGAACAGTTTAAGACGTTTATAACGATGTTAAATTAAGTTAAACGACAGTAAGCTTTGTTTTACGACGTTTTGCGCCTTGCTGCACAAAGGAAACTCATAATTCTCGGTGATAAACATCGAATTTCATTTAAAGTTAACAAAAAATCGCGTAAAAACGCGTAAAAATTAATTAAAAATTAAAAACACATCTAATAACCATAACAATTGGTAATTACATTAAATTTTATGTTTTTTATCATCATTTTTGTAAAAGGAATGAAAATTGATTTTGTAACATTTCAGATCTTTTTCTTCCTTTGGGTGTTTAACATAGGCAACCAAACATACACCAAAAGTACACAATTTTATATAAAATGTTATTTTCTTAATTTTAAACTATATTACACTTAATAATAAGTTCTAATAATTAAAATTAAAATTATGTCAGAAGAATAAATGTAACTTTTAAATATAAAGTGAATTTAACTAAAGTTTAAAACTGAAACGCTTGGAAACAGAAACTTTTCTTTGGTTTCTCTCAGATTTCTTACGATATTTCTAGGCGTATTTATTTTTCAGCCACGTGCAGTCGAGTGCAACCCAGCACGATTTGCCATTCAACTTTTTAAGCTTTGCACGCGCCAACTTTTTCCGTTTCCGCGCCGCCGCGGAGTTTTTTCTTGTGATTCCGGCTGTGGCGATGACACAATCAATCGTCTCACGTCATAAACACGCTCAACGTCATAGAGAAACACAAAAAATAACTGGGTTAATCAATGGATGAAAATAAAAAATATTTTTTCGTCCGCGATTTCATCTCGGTAGTGTTTAATAAAAATGTAATTCGTTTTTACTCTCTTGTTCTAGACATAGAATGTGTTAATTCTATCAATAAGATTCGCAATTTTATTTTAAACAAATTAATTATACAAAGAATAGCTAATAATGCACTTCAGCGCGCCATCTCGGATTCAACTATTTAACTATAACTATGATTGAATCTCAATGCCAACTTTTATCTTATAGAAAAAGGCTGTTTTTAGGCTTTTCCCGGCAATTATTCAAATTTTTCTTGCCGTAAAAACCATTCTTGGACTTTAACGAACATTTTAAAAAAAGAATTGGCCAAATTGATCCAGGCGTTGTTGAGTTATGCGCTTACCAACTAATTTTGCGATTCATTTTAATATTATAATGATAGAGAGTTGGGTTAAAGCTGGGCATTATATACTTAAGAAGATATTCTTTTAAAAACCACAAAAGAAGAAATTACTTAAGAAGCATCAAAACTTTGTTGATTTTACACAAATAAAATGCTAACTTGCGTGCGTGTGTTCTTTGAGCTTTTAAGTTTTCAAGTTTTGACGCCAAGGGATCGTAATTATGACAGAAGCTGTTACCACAACACAACAAACTTGCCAAAACTTTCGAATAAAATTGAAACCAAACAAGAAAAGCAATCATATTTCAAAGCCTTCAAAATTTATGTATTTATTCTTCTGAGCTAAGAGGAATTTTTACTTTTTTATTATTGCTTTTTGAAAGCTTTTGTAAGTAACATTAAGTTGAGTATGTGTAACAATGAAAGCAATGAAAGTCAAAGTACAGAAATCAATTGCACTGGATTTTCATTTGGTAGTGGAGGAAAGTTTACGAAAAAGACCATCATGAAAAACAACATCGTCTGCGATACTGAATTATGAGCGGGGTCGTGCTTCAATAATGACTGAAACGAGACCGTTCCGCCATTTTCAGGACCGCATAAAGTTCGGCTTCTTCTTAACATACGTTTTAGGTTCCAACCACGAAATATAATATACAGAGTCTAGAATTTTTACCAGATAAAATAATATTGATTTTTACAAAAAACAAGATGCTCCAAATGTTTTTAAATATATTATAGATTTATTATTTTGTGTATCGATTTATTTTTATTTTGAATTTAAAAACATACTGTATAGTTTTTGACGTATATTTTTTTGTCGGGCTTAGCTCGTTCCCGGTCGGTCGTTTTATGTGATCTCGATACCCACGTGGAGTGGCCAGCAGTCGGGTGTAGGTGTACTTAATGTCTGCGAATTTCTTTCGCGTCATTTTTTTTCATTGCTGCTCCTTGCCAAGCGATACTTTGCGTATGTGGCTCAGATGCGTAGGGGTTTGGTTTCACGTCGCGGTGAATTGTGTTTTCGTGCGTGGCCGTTCGCTGATTTTCCAGTTTTCCACGTTGTTACACCGCTGTTTTATCGTCGTTGCTGAATGTTGACAGTGTCTGCACACGTATATACAATCTACAACCCGCATTCCACTTTTATTGCATTGATTGAAACACAAGGAATGTAAAATAAGAGTTCATATTAAAATAAACAAAGAAAAATAAAATAAAAAGTTTAAACTTTTTTTTAAATTTCTCATTAGTTTACTGTTTTAAACTTTGATATGTTTCCTACTATATAGCTGTAAATTATGAATAAACTCCATGTGTAATATTACTATATATTTGTATATTTGAAAAGTAATTTCCAACTATTGCAGCTCTGTGCATACGCCGTTAAAGTTACATACTGCATTTTAAGGGTTCAACTTACTGTCGAGTCCTTTCACTCGCCCGCATTGAAGATTAATGAGAAAAGTTTCTGCACATCAACAATTTCAAAGTCGAAATAAAAAGTTAATTTATTTAGACTCAATTAATTTTAGACATTTTCCAATCCATGTATTAACAATTAATTGAACTAAATCATTGAAATGAATCTAAAATCAGGCAAATCAAAAAATACATTGACACTTTACTGTTGGCTGATAAACTTGCGTCAATTAATCACCAGTTGTTTTTGTGTGTCTCATCCGCATAAAGTGCACGGCATCACAAATTAATAACTCCCCCTATTTTTGCATGTCTACCGACGAAGCGCAAGCTGATAATGGCTTCTCTAACGCAAAGCTCTGCTATATTTGACACTTGGTACTTTGGTAAATTAACGCAGCAGCGTGCGAAACGTCAGAAAGAATTGTCCCGTGCACAGTCGACGAGTCTATGGTGCCCGGCGCCTCCACATGCAGACACTAACGCTGTGGGAGACACGTCAAACGAGCTTATAGAGTAAATGCTGCAAATGAATACAAAAGATGGAATAAACTGTTATTAATTATCATATTAATGAAATTCTAACCAGACAACAAATTAATTATTGTTTATTTTTCATTATAAATTAATTAAATACAAATTTCGTGATATTTGCGCAATAAATGAATTTTTGCAAGTTTTAGAATATTTTATGTACTTGAATATAAACTACTTGTTTAACTTTAAAAACATTTCAGAAACTTCAATAGTACATATTTACGTAGAAATAAATAAAATAACGAGGACAAATTGCAAGTTTAAGTATACAATAATAAATTTGACTGAAAATAAATCCATCTACGGTATTTTTCTTCCTAACAAGGAATTTATTCAAGTTTCATCCATTTGCGAATTTATCATGCTACTGAATATAAATTACAATCGCTGAACAATGTGCATGCTCGCTGATCAGCGCAGAGCGCAGCAATTTTCAGTGTTTCAGTAATTTTGTTGCAGACAAATATCTCCGAGATACCTATTTAAATAATTCATTCCATAAGGCAGTAAATTGTTTTCAACTTGCTGTAAATGTAATATACAAGGATTAGTTGCATTCAATCGATCTGACATTCTCTTCAACAAAACCTTCCAACAATGTGACGCCCCAGTTCGCATCGTGTCGACACGCGATATTTATAGCGCCCGGGCATATCTTCTTCCAGCAAAGAACGTCTTAAAGATTGCTCGTAAATCAACCTACCCTAGACAACTCCTGCACTCTATGGCAGAAGGTTTCTAGATACCCAGCCGAATTTCAAAAAATTTTGATTATGAAATAATTCGAAATCAAATTACATTGATAAAATATATCTGAAACTCAATTCATGTTAAAAGTTTCAACTTGAATAAAAATGGTTTTTAATGGTTCAAAGCTCAAGAACAGAGAAGTAGAAAACTTTTGAATGGGATAAAAAAGTGCGACTTTAAAAGCCCGTCATAAGCTACCTCGCAACGAAGAAAACTTTGTTACTTAACAGAGAAAAAAACACGATTATTCATTCAACAATATAACTGAATTACTAAATTATAACACGTTAATTTTTTCCAATTCTAAGGAGTATAACTTTATACTTTTAACTTGAAACTATTTTTTAATAGTCTACCTGTATGACTTCATATAATTTTCTTCTTTTTTAAATAAAAAGTTCAGATAATATTAAAAAAAAGCAATCTATACCCGTAAGTCTCATTGTGATGCAGATTTATATTCAGAATATAATATTTTCATATTTTAAGAGACGTCAAACGTTTTTTGTGTGCGCATTTCAACCTGAGACGTTTACAGACATTTTACGATATCACATAGCACAAAAGATTAAAAAAGGAACAAATAAATGTCATCCAATGAACCCTGATAGATAAATCTCCAAAGTTTGGCTATGAAATATTAAATATAAAAGTTGCATTAATAGGCTAAATCAGCAGACACACCCGGCAATTTCGGTTGTCTTGCATGTAAAGTAATTTGTTTTGATTAATTAACAATAGCCCGCCGCTCGACGATGCCAGTCGGTCTCCCACGCAAACCCAAGATATTAACTGCCTCAAAAAGGTCCGACGGTTCGCACAGTAATAGTCCACGCATAGTTGTGCATAAAAAGGGGTTTTAGTGCGTAGCATGCGTGCGTGCGTTTTAGTTTAGAAACGTCCGGTCAGCACTATTCTAAAGCACTCTGAGAAGTTATTATTTTATACACAGTGTCTTGTTACTCATTTAAATTATAACTTAATAGTTGTATATTACAAGCATTTAATGAAATATTTTTGGTTTAATTAAACAAAAATTTTAAATTTAAAAATGTATGCAAAATTAATTAATTAAAAACGTTTTATTTTGTATGTATTTGCATTTTTATGTGTTTCGAAGCTTATGAAATTAAAATATAAATTTGCATACTATTAGTTTAATTTGTTTGTTATGCTAAACTTAATGTATGTCCATAATTTAAGTGTATTTAGTGTGGCAAATATAACGAATTTAACTGTTATGTTTTATGTAGCATGCTGCTGCTCAGGGGATAAAACTAAACAACTGCTTTATAATCGGTCGTGAAGTCAAATTGGCTTAGTTATAATATTTGTCCCAACTTAAACTAGAAAATCTATTTATAATAATGCATTGCATTTTGCTGGCGATCACGTAGTTCGTTTTTAAATAAACTCAATTTTTGTTATTGTAATTGTGGTGTAAAATATTAAGTTTATTTATTTAACTGTATTCAAAATATATATTATTTATTCAGTGCTTATATTGTTTGTGGTAATAATATGAATATAATATAAACAATATAAATAATTTTTATTCTTTTATTATGTATATCTTGTAAACTAAAAGAGATAGAAAAGAACGGATTGAAGATTCTTAATCTACAGAAAATTCTATATTAGATAAGCTAGAAATTAAAATTAGAAATCTAAGAGATTATTTTTTTTTAATTTAAAAGAAAAATGAGCAAATGGGGGTCAGCTATACATTCATCCACGTACGGTGCCCTGAACACGAGTCACTTCTACCGCTACCCTCGCACAGTACCTTAAATAGGGGTCACTTGTACCGTTACCTTTGTACGGTGCCCTGAACACGAGTCACTTCTACCGCTTGCCTAATACTGTATCCTGAATACAAGTCACTTCTACCATCAACCCCTACGGTGCCCTGAACACGTCACTTCTACCGCTGCCCTTATACGGTGCCCTGAATAGGAGTCACTTTTTCCGCTACTCTGCTCCGGTTCACCGAATAAGACTCAACTATACAATTACGAATAATTGCAATATAACAAAATAAACAAAGAAAAATTAACATATTTAAGTCAATAAACTTTTAATAGTGCATATATTTTAAACTAAAAGCGATAGAGAGAAACGTATTGTAAATTATTAATTCACAATGTTTCACAGGAAATTCTCTATAAAGTAAAGTATTAAAATAGTGCATGCTGTGCGTCAACCAAGCAAACATGATCGCGACATTTCTTGATAAGACTACCTGCTGGCAACCTTGTGCGCAAATTGCAATAGACGAAACATGCGATTTAAACTGTCATCCAATGAACCCTGATAGATAAATCTCCAAAGTTTGGCTATGAAATATTAAATATAAAAGTTGCATTAATAGGCTAAATTAGCAGACACACCCGGCAATTTCGGTTGTCTTGCATGTACGAGTAAAGTAATTTGTTT
Organism: Dalotia coriaria; assembly: GCF_025399875.1. Classification (NCBI taxonomy): domain Eukaryota; kingdom Metazoa; phylum Arthropoda; class Insecta; order Coleoptera; family Staphylinidae; genus Dalotia; species Dalotia coriaria. Next base: position 12,123,209 of record NW_027045447.1, read on the forward strand.
TGATTAATTAACAATAGCCGCCCGACGCCCGCCGCTCGACGTTCGCCCACGCAAACCCAAGATATTAACTGCCTCAAAAAGGTCCGACGGTTCGCACAGTAATAGTCCACGCATAGTTGTGCATAAAAAGGGGTTTTAGTGCGTAGCATGCGTGCGCGCGTTTTAGTTTAGAAACGTCCGGTCAGCACTATTCTAAAGCACTCTGAGAACTTATTATTTTATACACAGTGTCTTGTTACTCATTTAAATTATAACTTGTTAGTTATGCGTATATTACAAGCATTTGATGAAATATTTTTCGTTTAATTTTAAATTTAAAAATGTATGCAAGACAAGTTGATTAAAAACGTTTTATTTTGAATGTATTTGCATTTTTATGTGTTTAGAAGCTTATGAAATTAAAATATAAATATATACTATTAGTTTAATTTGTTTGTTATGCTAAACTTAATGTATGTCCATAATTTAAGTGTATTTAGCGTAATATAACGAATTTAACTGTTATGTTTTATGTAGCATGCTGCTGCTCAGGGGATAAAACTAAACAACTGCTTTATAATCGGTCGTGTAGTCAAATTGGCTTAGTTATAATATTTGTCCCAACTTAAACTAGAAAATCTATTTATAATAATGCATTTTGCTGGCGATCACGTAGTTTGTTTTTAAATAAATTCAATTTTTGTTATTGTAATTGTGGTTTTAAATATTAAGTTTATTTATTTAACAATATTCAAAATATATATTATTTTATTAAGCACTTATATTGTTTGTGGTATTAATATAAATATAATATAAGCAATATAAATAATTTTTAGTCTTTAATTTCGTATATCTTGTAAACTAAAAGAGATAGAAAAAAACGGGTTGAAGATTCTTAATCTACAGAAAATTCTGTATAAGATAAGGTAGGAAATTAAATTAGTAACCTAAGAGATTAATTTTTTTTAATTTAAAAGAAAAAATTAGTTTATTAGGGTCAGCTATATATTCATACATGTACGGTGCCCTGAACACGAGTCACTTTTACCACTACCCTCGCACAGTACCTTAAATAGGGGTCACTTGTACCGTTACCTTTGTACGGTGCCCTGAACACGAGTCACTTCTACCGCTTGCCTAATACTGTATCCTGAATACAAGTCACTTCTACCATCAACCCCTACGGTGCCCTGAACATGTCACTTCTACCGCTGCCCTTGTACGGTGCCCTGAATAGGAGTCACTTTTACCACTACTCTGCTACGGTTCACCGAATAAGACTCAACTATACAATTACGAATAATTGCAATATAACAAAATAAACAAAGAAAAATTAACATATTTAAGTCAATAAACTTTTAATAGTGCCTATATTTTAAACTAAAAGCAATAGAGAGAAACGTATTGTAAATTATTAATTCACAATATTTCACAGGAAATTCTCTATAAAGTACAGTATTAAAATAGTGCATGCTGTGCGTCAGTCAAGCAAACATGATCGCGACATTTCTTGATAAGACTACCTGCTGGCAACCTTGTGCGCAAATTGCAACAGACGAAACATGCGATTTAAATCCTCTGACGAGGAATATTGTTTCCATAACTCTTTTTTCTTATTCGCTTTTTTTTTAAATTGTATTACTATTTCTTTTTCACTATCTGAACTAGTGGTCTTCTTCGGTTCTTCCTCATGGGTGCAATAATTTCTAAATTTAATATTAGAGATTTTGGTTTTAAATAATTAAACGAACAAGGTTAATTAACTAACATAGTGTCCCAAAATGAAGGGTGGACTTGTAAATACTAATTAGTGAAATTACCTTCATCGCTGCTTTTGTTTGTGCCAATAGTAATACATGATAACTATAAATGAGTTGAGCCACTTTCAAACCACACGAGATTCAGTTATTCAATTAATTCGGAAAACCTATGTGTAAAAATGTACCGTATTTCTCTGAATTATAAACAATCTGACGTGTGTCACTGATAAACTCTTTTATGAAGTTGTACGTAATACATGGTAACCGGTAAAATTGAAAAACAGGTTAGGTCACTTTCAAAATAAACGGCTCAAATATTGAAATAAACAAGTCTATTTTATGAATTTTAGGTCGTGCTAGTGCCATCTATTTGTATATAAATGATAAAATTAGTACTCAAACAATTTAAATTAAATATTAAAATTAATTATATTTAATTTCCAATATATTTAAATGTCGTTTGTATAGAAAATTAGTTGGATCTCAATTTCACATTTAAAATTTCGAAATTCTCTCAATTAATGTGCGCGATTAAGTTAGGATTCCAGCAGGAATAAGCCAGTGTCTGCGGCGCGCGTCTTAAAGAATTAGAGACGCAAAAAGTTGAGAAAACGTAATTAATTACCTTGCTTAAAAGGCAGAGTTTGCATAACTACACCGAGGAACAAAGTCCTCGCGCAGCAACGGGGCGCCGATGAGCGTGAACGGCATGCAGAGCACACCTAGCAGCAGGTCGGAGACGGCCAAATTCAGTAGGAACAAGTTTGTTATCGTCCTCATTCGCTGGTTCTGCACCTGAGCCACAAAACAAACACATACAAAATGATCAATTATATTTAGATAAATTTATAAATCCAATTAAAACATAAGCATTTTATTTAGATTAAAATTTAAAGCGTCGATTGACAAATGTGTTAAATTATCAAAACGCATTATCATCCAAATTATAAGCTAGGATTAAGAGGAGTGAGCGACGGGGGATGTGTAATGAAATATGCATTAGAAGATCTCACGTATTAAAGCATTTGCGTACTTGAGTATTCGGCACGCCGCATCCATTACAATCAGCTTCGGACGCAAAAAAAAACTCTGTTGCCGTTCGACCAGACCAACAAATCCGAAATCCATCGAAATCCAAAACGCGTCTGATGCCTGACGGCATAAATCCTTATTTCTATTCAAATACTCGAACGTTTCATGATATACTGCGTGTTTACTTACATTTAATTGTCAACCATTGTTTTATTACCCTGCTATTGTTAATGGTAAATTTATTTGCAATTTTATATTGTAATATATTAAATCCTTTGAATGAAATTTACACCTGAATGAAACCTAATTCCTGCAAGTGGAAGTGCCATCAATATAAAATTAAAATTAAATTTCTATCAACATTAGTGAATTAAATGTTTAAAAATTAATTCACTTTAAATAAATTCCTGAATTTTATAAAATCGCAAAAATTAATTCAATTATTAGGTTTTCAACGTATTCACTGTATTCACCATCAAAAATAAATTAAGAAAGACTTTGTCCCTCACGGCTATGTCAATTTATATTAATGTCGGTCAATTAAACAATAAATTATGAAAATTTGCACCACTTTGTTTGAAAATAAATGCCAAAAAGCTCTCGGCTTAAATTTTGCTTTTTTGTCTTCGCACCAGTCCTCAACACTCGCTGCTTTCAACCTCGCTTGTCACGCCAATCTTAAAGTGAAGCAATCTTGGCGTCGACTTTAACCTCGACGCGCAGAAGAAGATGGCTTCGAGGCGATTAAGCGCCCGATGATTACGTCTAGTAATCCGATATGTACGCCGACGTTAACGCCGGCCTTTTCACTCTTCCATTTTCGAGAAGGTTTTTTGGGCCGATAAAATGTGTCGAAAATGGGAAATTGAATTGACGAACTTTTAAATCCACTAGGTAAGAATTCCAGCGCAGATAAATCAGGGTGAAAGGAGAAAAAAATTAATAGATGCTGGCATAATTCATGAAATAAATGCATAAATTTGGGTTGGAAATTTTATGTTAACATGGAACCAAAGTGCATCAACAGTAATGGCTTCAAAATTTATTTCTGCACATTTCTTGCAATTTTTTGAAGTAAAATAAATTCGTAGTCAAAAGAATTTACGGTTTATATGTTTGGTTTGGTGTTTGCTCGTTTATAAGCTGATAAAAAAGCAAGTATTTTCGTTTTAAACGTAATTGATCATTAAATGTTTTATTAAAATATAAATACCTACTTAAAATCGTTAATTCTACTTGAGTTTATAATACTGCATTTTACTGCACTACTTTTTTCAAAATAATTGTAGTAAACTAAAAAATATCTTTTATATAATGATTCTACATACGTACTTATAATAAATAAATCGTGTGTTCTTGTTATTTTAGTATTATACCTGTGCGCAAGCAGTCGTGAACGCACAAAACACACAAATGTAACCGTTAACGATGAGTTTTTTATAGGAAAAATCGTTAAACGTCAAATCCGCCCAACCAGTCGCAGACGGACTCACATTACTAATATTACAACTTTATTAGCCGTACCCAGCTCTATTAGCAACACATAACAAGTTTTGTGCAGGACAGGACCGCATCGAAAACTTTGTTTTTGTTTTATTCTAACTGCGCATCAAAAATAATTAGAAAAACATATTACCGTAAATGGAAAATATCCATTATCAAATAACTACGACTACTATGGATTGTATGTTTGTCACTTAAATATCCATTTGTCATTCGTATTATTTATGTAAGTAGTCTCTGGTTTTTTTTGGTTTAAGAATAAACTTAGTATAATGTGAAATTTCTGCAAAATTTTTCTAAATATGTCAAAAAAGCGCCCAATTTACACTTTTATATGTACCGTTTTTAATTACTATGTAAAAAGCCTTGTTTTGGTTTTTATTAGAAGTTTTTGTATGATGGTAAATTGCTGTGGGGATCAAAACATCAAAAGTTAAATTAAAACACAAGTAAATTGTTAGGCTTTTTTCGCAAAGTGTTGAATATAATATTCCCCACAAAATATACATTTAATTAAAATTTTCACAATAAAATTTGCAACTTTTAAACCCTTTTACTTTTTAAACCTACAGCGCGGGTTTTTGAGGACTTTTAAACGCCTCCCATGGGTCAAATCGCCGTCTAATGAAACTAACACACTAGATAAATGCCCGGGAAAATTTTCAGCCTCACCGTTTATTTTTTTGTGTTTGAATTCCAAAAAAACATGCTATTTTTTGCTGAGCATAGGTGGATAAAACCTTTTATGGAATGGGATCATGTGAGTACGCATATAATGCGCGCACACCTTTTGTATTGGATTAGAAAAAAAAATGCGCCGCCAACAAAAGAAAAAACAAGTGACATGCAAATCTAATAAGAATAATTTTTGAACAGTGGCACGGCCCTGCGAGTGTAATCAGTGTTGAGACTGCAGAGTGTTGTACAAGGTAAAGGTTCAATTTTGTCCCTTCTATCAGAAACGTCGGGAAGAAAGATTGGATAGGACGAGACGGTGTTAAGGTGGGTACGAAATGTTTGTGCTGTTTAACACTTACCTGACTCAAATACGTTTAGGACGGGTTGAAATAGCAAGAAATTTATGCGTAAGTTACTAAATTATAATATAAATCAAATATTTTTAAACATTTTGTATTTTTGTAATCAGAATTTAATTAAAATTGTATTTTTGACCATTTTAACTTATTTTGAGACATTTTTTGAAGGAAATTTTATTTTTAAAGATTTTTCGTGCATAAATCCACAAATTTTTATTTTTATGAGAATTTTCTAGCTTAAATTTTATGTAAAATGCAAAAAATAAAAGGTTTTTATCATTAATCCTAATTTTCTCTTTAAAATCAAAATGTAATAATAAAATATGAAAACTTTTGTATATTTGTATTACTTACCAATGTAACGATAACCAAAGTATTTCCAATAACAGCCAATAAAAATATAATCGCATACAATGGTATCTGCACCCTGCCCGTCTCGTACCAGAGCGGTAAATTAGTTTTCTTCGTAAATTCCGTCACGTTTGCTTCCATCATGGTCTGGTACAAATCGTACAGTTCCGTCACATTCAAATCCGACGTCCACGTAAAATTATCACCCTCCATGCTTTATCCCTCGAGCCTCGTTCACAGCAATAAACAACACAAGATATTTTATATTGGTTTTTCTTCGTCCTGCCACCCACAAAGATATTCACATTATCCACGGTTATTTTTCAGCTTTTATTACTTTTTATACGACGCTGATCGCAAATAAAAACAATTTTTTGGTACGGCGGAGGTTCGATTTAATTAGGCGCCTTTTTTATCATGCTCACACCGCAGTTTATTACGCTTTTTAATTGACACCGTAAAACATTCAAGAGCGCGCCGCATTTCTTGAGACTGGCGAACATTAATTTTAAGTCGAGACAATGAGAGAAAGGAATTTTAATTGGCGTAAATAAACCGAAAATTAATTATAGCTAATTGACACACCATTAATCACTGATTGATTATTTGTAATGAGTGCAGGAATCAATAATTTTATTTTTACATTTTATATAAATTTTAGTTTTAATTTACGTAAGTAAAAATAATTTTTATTTGAATGCCCGGCGCCTCCACATTGGAACAAAATGATTTAAATTTTTATTTTAATTTTATTTTTATTTTTTGCATATAAAAACACTAATACTTTTTATAATATACCATTATTTTTCTTTATAACTCAAGATTTTATATGTGTGTATATTGGTGATAGAGGAACGATCAGCGTTGTTCGGAAGCGTCGCGGCGACTGAAAGTTGCGAAGGGCGGCCAGTGTGCGCGCACACCCCTGCGTAGCGCAGCAATCCTTGTTAACCATCCTTTCCCAAAATTTCGGCAAGAGAACATGCAAATACATTAACACAACTTTCAAAAATATTAAATATTTAACATAATAACACGTTAAAAATTGTATAAATTAAAATTGTAAATATTTTGATAATTTCTGTTAATTTCCGAATTTAATTGTGAGATCATTTGTTTTAATTGATTTTAAAGCTTCGGGTTACGGCAATAACTATAACATTAATATTCCCGGTACATTTACCTTTATTTTAGCTTAATTCACACTCTGAACCTTACGAAATCCCGCAAATTGTTATGTACTTTAGTTATACACTTCTAGGTTTTAATTACAATGTAAATTTAAAATAATAATTATCAAGTTTAAATTTTGAAGTGTATCGTAATTTTGTTCCTAACTTGTTTAGCTTTCCATTAATCATTCATTATCCATGAGTCAGCTTTTTGTTCGCAACGCAGCGTTGACGGATTTTCTCAACTACGCATCATAATCATGTCTTGTGATGTCTTCAATTACTTCTTATACTCATAGTATGCGTTAATATAGATTAATGAAGTTTTTACGATATCGTTAAACTCTACGAAAAAGTTATTTCATAAACATAGAGTTTCAAACACAAAAAAGTTTTAATATGTGTTAATACTGAACATAAAGAACGTTTAACTATCAACTCATTAAAATTAAGTTGTAAACCGATTATAAATATAATCAATTTCAATTTTTAATTAATTTTTGCAGTATTTTCCTGCTCCTGTTAACAATAAACAAAATTTTTAGTTTTTATGTTTGAAGACTTAAAATATGTTATATAAAGTTATTATTCTGATATCCCTACTAATATTATAAATGCGAAAGTCCTGATGTTTGTTACACTTTCACGCAAAAACTACTTAACCGATCATCATGAAAATTTGTACACATATTCTTAGTGGTCCCCGAATGGTTATACGCTACTTTTTATTTAATAAAAATAATTATTTTTTAACTAAAATAAAGAAATAGTTTAGCCAATAATACCTCTGCATCTGGCTATTTGACTACTTTAACGCCATCTAGCATTCCAGCAATGAAGCTCAAACCAAAGTACTATAGTACCATCACACTGTATTATCACACTGTATTACCGACAGCTACGTCAACATCAAATCCAATTGACTACACTATGGAGACTGTACACTATACTTCCATAGACTATACTTTCAGCCATTTTAAACTTCCCGCCATTCTACTTCATTGTTACTTCTTCTGTGACTACAGACGCGAATGGAAGCAACTTCATTATTTTAGATATTCGCGAGCGAAGCCGTGGGTTAAAGCTAGTAATCAATAATATTACATAACGAAACCGATTTAAATTTAGAATTAAATGAATATAATTAATTAAAACCGACGACTTACTAAATGCGAAGGGAAATTCAATATTCGCGATGACAATTATTGAAATATAAATAAAAATAATTAAATCTCGCTTATTGTTTTATTTGGTATGACAAATAGTAGGAATGCAGGCAGAAATTGCGACAATGAAGGCTGCGATTGCAATAGTTGCTTTGTTGTCGCGTGCTGGGGCTGTAAACCATCTGTCGTCATTGTCGTGGCTCCTAGAAATGGACGTTGAGCCCTTGTAATAAATAGTCGGCTCAAATAAGCGAACATACGCGTTTTGTGGCGGTAGGTCACTGCATTGCTAGTGCTTGTTGTTTCCTGGGGTCCAGAATTTGCATGCATACACATTCTCTACAATAACGAAAAAGCGGAAAACCGGAAAACACAACCAATCAATATAATCATGACATGCAAAAGCTATTAGTTTTGTCAAGGGTTGAGTTTAAGTTTTGTAAAGTTTATAATCGGGTTTAGTATGCTAAATTGTTCAGTTTTAAAACTTATAAAAGAGTATATTAAGTACCAAGAGAGCTAAACAGCACTTTAAGGCGCTAGATTGATTAAGAGCGAGTGTGGCAAGCGTTTAAGCCCTCGAATGTTTACTAATGTTTAGCGACGTGATGTTTATGCTATTTTTTTACTTCCACTTTATTTTTCTACTAAGGTTTTTGTTGTTGAATTTTTTATTTTTTTATTTATTATTCTGCCTTCTAACTTTAATATTTATCAAGACCTAAATTGATTGGTGTGAAGCATTTCACTTAATCCATTTATGTTTGATTGTAAACAATATACAGAGCGTATGCAAACGCCTGAAGCCCATTAAACATCGTAATTACTGTGTCAGAATTAATTAAAGCAACATCTGACAGCTGGTGCCCGACCATAATTAAAACATTGCTGAAAATTAATCATACATTATCTGCTCCCACTGTAAATAGCGTAATTGGTGTGACTTACATGCTTCAGTTAGTACGAGTATTTCATATTGACTCAATTAGCAACAAATTATTGCAATTAGTTGCAATAATCGAACAAATTGTTGCAATTAGCTGATAATGGGATAAATAATGTTCAGAAATCCAAAACAAATTATTCCATGAATAATTGTGGTTTTCTCACATTTGGATTTTCAAATTTACATTTCGTTAACATTTACTTACTCGTAATCCCTACTAATATTATAAATGTGAAAGTCCTGATGTTTGTTACACTTTCACGCAAATACTACTTAACCGATCATTATGAAAATTTCTACACATATTCTTAGTGGTCCCCGAATGGTTATAGGCTACTTTTTATTTAATAAAAAAAAATATTTTTTAAATAAAATAAAGAAATTGTTTAGCCAATAATACATCTGCATCTGGCTATTTGACTACTTTAACGCCATCTAGCATTCCAGCAATGAAGCTCAAACCTAAGTACTATAGTACCATCACACTGTATTATCACACTGTATTACCGACAGCTACGTCAACATCAAATCCAATTGACTACACTATGGAGACTGTACACTATACTTCCATAGACTATACTTTCAGCCATTTTAAACTTCCCTCCATTCTACTTCATTGGTACTTCTTCTGTGACTACAGACGCGTACGGAAGCAACTTCATTATTTTAGATATTCGTGAGCGAAGCCGCGAGTTAAAGCTAGTAATGTTATAATTGTTTATATTATTTGACTGGTTGCATACAAGACAAGTATGATTTATAATGTAATTTTTTTTTTTTCTCTTTTCTCAGATTTTCTTTGATAAATTGAATAAAAAAGTAGATAATTCGCAAAAATAATCAAGAATAATTTGATTGATATCATTTACTTGTTCGTGGTATTAAATATGTTGATATTATTTGTAAAAATAAACTTGTTTATTAACCAAACACAATAAAATAACAAATATATCACAACCAAATTCCTTTCGAGAAGAATCTTGACAAAACCCTGCCCATTCTGCGCAGAGCTTTTACTGACTTTTGAAACATTTGATAATAATGCATAAGGGTACCTGTAATTGCAAAATGTATCAATTATATAAATTATTTAAACACTAATAAACAACACAAACACTGGTGCAATTCAGTGCTACAATTCCAGGTGCTGAAAATCCTCATTCTCTAAACATGGTTTCAGAAAGAAATTTCAAAAACTTGTTCAGGTACGAAAAAGTTTTATTTGTTTATTAAATTACGTTATAAATATGATGCAGAAATGCTTACAAAACTGTATTGAGTTGTACAATTAATGTTAGTACGACATTGTTTTGGTTAGGATTTAGCGGTTCAGTGCCAATCAGGGTCGAGTGGTATATGGTGAGTGGTACTTGGAAAAGGTTTACCAACCGTGACCGAATCCCAGCCCGCCGAGTCCACCGTATCCTCCATAGCCACCATATCCACCATAGCCGCTGCTATACGAAGGGTAGTAACTGTGTCCATGGCCATGTCCGTAGTATCCACCTCCGAGGCCGGAGCTGTAGTAACCTCCATGACCACCGTATCCACCATAACCACCATAGCCTCCGTAGCCGCCATAACCACTACCCAAACCGCCATAACCGCCATAGTAAGATTTTGATGGATATGAGTGGTAACCACCGTATCCGCCATAGCCGCCATATCCGCTACCTAAACCACCGTAACCTCCATGGCCTCCGTAACCGCCGTATCCGCCATAACCTACTAGGCCTCCGAGGACGCCCCGCTTCACTGTCTTCTTGTCGTCGGAAGGTGCCGCGGCTGCGTCCTCGGCTAAGCAATACGCTACTGCGCAGAGGCAGAGAATTGTTAAGGCCTGGCCGGAAACAAAGAAAAAATAAATTTTATACTTTTTTTAAATTTTATTTTTTGTAAACTTACCAAAACTTTCATTGTCACACCACGGATTGTTTTGCAGATGTGTGCAGAACGAAGCAAGTTGTGATTGTGCTTCAGGTGGTCAACCCTATGGGTATTTATACTCAGCAGTAGTCCCCTTCTTCGCCTACAACGTTGGAGACGTCGAAGGACTGCTTCCTTCCTCCTCACTCACCTGCTCACCGGTATTTTACACAACATACACTTGTTTTAAATGTGTTACCGTACTCATGACGCATTGTGAAATTGCATCACATCACACAGCTTGAGAATGAGAAGGTTACGACCGGTATGTTTTATCACCTACTCAAGATTCAAATGTTTTGTGCAAGTTTTTGGCTTGATAACACTTGACCGAAATGCAGATCGCGAGATAATTTGCATAAATTAGACACGGTGTGTAAGGGCCACCCATTTGCATATTATATTGTTCATTGTCATCCAACTCTCTGCAAGTGTTAAGAATTAAATATTTCGGATTTTCTCTCAGTGTTATGTAAATTGTGAACGACATAAATAATTCTCATGTTTTGTGTAATATTTTTGATGAATGTGAATTTCTATAATTTGTATGGACAACAATTATTATTAAAAAATCAGAATTTTGTATTCCGCGAAGGAAATTTCATTATTGTGATATTATTTTGTCTCTTATGACATGTTAAACGTGTTAAAATTATTATAAAAGGTAAAAAGTTAAAAGTCGAGCGTCGCACGCACATTCACACGCTCACAAATCAAATAAAAATGACAAATGTAGCTAATTACAAAATTACACACGATTTTACCAAGTACAACAAACAAAACATCATTTATATTAAGCAAGCATAAATTTCCTAAGTAAATAAATAAATATTTTGACTGTAAGAAGTAAAATTTACTTTTTTTGCTTAAAAATCGTTTTTTAAACTGTAATCTATATATATATAAATGAATTGCTGTTCGTTAGTCTCGCTAAAACTCGAGAACGGCTGAACGGATTTATCTTATCTTGGTCTTGAATTATTCGTGGAGGTCTAGGGAAGGTTTTAAAAGATTGAGAAAAAGTTCGAATAATTGCCGGGAAAATCATAAAACAGAATATCTGTGCGTAGAAGTAAATATTATTATCACTGCTTTGCTGCTAATTAATATTCTTAATTGGAAAGAATCTTGTCGCAGAAAACCGCAACGCATGACGGTGACAACATTGTTATATTGTTACTATATGTCATTATAATGATAACTATCCTAGGAAAATATTTATTTTATAATTTTTGTTGCTTTTTATTTGGATTTTTATTTTGGATTTTAAATTTTTAAATTTTATTAAAACTGTTAAAACTCAATGCGTAAGAATAAACGCAGCTACTTGCATTTTTTCTTTTCCAGGTGCAACAAGCAATAATAAGAAAATTACAGTCAATTACCGCATTTGCACATAATCTAAACCGTGAAAACCAAACACGCAGTTAAACGTTGATTAATGTGCTGAACTTCCGTTTACAATATGATGAAATAATAACTTGCAAATATTTCCAAACTAATTATTAAAAATCAACATTAAAATAAATGTTATGTGAATTTATATAATAAAAAATTAAAAATACAAGCAACAAGGTTAATCATAATCAATTGAAATAATTGAAACAATCCATTAAAACAAGACACGGTTTATTTTTGTTTTAAACCAAAAAAAATCTAAATACGAGCACTTTTATTTCTTTTGTTCATTGGCGTAATTCATTGACAACCTTAGCCTGCCAATTTGCGGCGAACGTTGCGCAATCAAATAAAATATGTAAATTGAACACTTGAAACAATAAAATTAGGAACACCAACGACACAAGAAGACTAGTTCTTTGCGGCGTCCTTCTAAATATAAAGCATTGTTTTAGACATCTTAGTTTTGACACTCTTGTAACACCTTGTACTGTATGTTTACCAATTGCCAACTCAAACTCATTGTAAGCTATTGTTGAATTTTATTATAAATCAATAGATACAGTGTTTGTGCTTGTTGTACAGTTAAACCAATTTTCTTATGAATTATTTTCTAGTTTTCTTGCGTTTCGCCAGTCACCTTCATTCGTGTCTTCGTCATGGATGTTGTAACTGTAACCTTGTGATGACTAATTTTTTCAATTTTCACTTACAAGCAAACACAACGACAAAAACGTTTCTGCTCGAGTTTGAGTTTAAACTTTTTAACGCGGTGTTTTGTATTATATTCACTAGATCACGTCCTGTCGGAGAAAAAATGACAAGAATTACATGTACATTATATATCTTAGACACAATCTCTTACAGTTACAATGAGATTTAATTTTTGAATTATATTTGGCACTTTTAACGCGCAAAATGAACAATCGAAGTAATCACGACTAAAATACTACCGCTTCCTTTTGATGTGATTTGCGAATGATAAAAATGTTTTAGTTGGTGTCATGGTATAATACCTTGTCAATTTTGTAATTGTGCCTTCCAAATCAATTTAATTTAATTTGTACCTATCCACAAGGATATAATCCAAATTAATCGTCTTCCTGTCATACATTATTACTCCTGAAATTAAGTAATTACTTCCTAATTACTCATAATCTAAATTATAATTTTAATTAATTTATTTAAAGGTAGAAATAGAAAAAAACTTTTATAGCATACTAGCTGTTGCCCGCGACTTCGTTCCGGCAGTGTTTAATAAAAATGTAATTCGTTTTTACTCTCTTGTTCTAGACATACTCGTAGTAAGAGTCAATTCTATCAATAAGATTAGCAATTTTAATTTAAAGAAATTATGCATATAAAGTTATGTCAATAATGCACTTCAGCGCGCCATCTCGAATTCAACTATTTAACTATAACTATGATTGAATCTCAATGTCAAATTTTATTCTATTGAAAAGAGCTGTTTTGAGAATTTTCCCGGCAATTATTCGAATTTTTCTCACCTTTTAAACCTTCCCTAGACCTCCACGAATAATTCAAGACCAAGATAAGATAAATCCGTTCAGCCGTTCTCGAGTTTTAGCGAGACTAACGAACAGCAATTCATTTTTATATATATATAGATTTAAAGATACTGAATTCTTTTATCAATTAGGTAAATTTATTTAAATTTCATTTATACTATGATTATTGTTTTAAATTAATTTGTAATACATCTCCATGAATATCAATTGTGAATAAATTCAATGAAAGTAGTTACATATGTGTTAATTAATACACTACCATGAAATGCGTTGTTAATTTCCTGTAATCTGCCTGTACACTTGTATTCTCTATTAATTAATTGATGGTACACGGTGGTTTGTGTTGTATTTGTAGGGCAATATGCTACTTTGGCGCTCATCATAATTTATCGAGTGTAGGTACGAGTACTCGTATAATGGCAATTGACTTGTATCAACAGATTATAATTAATTGGCATTCGCACGAAGTTATACACCGTTTTATGTAACCGTAATTATTAGCCTCTTTACATTACATACCAAGATGAGGAGATAAATACATTGCACCTTCAAGTCATAATAATTACCTAATTGGCATTCAAAACCAAATTACATGATTTTCCTAATAACTTTTATTGCATTTTGTGACACTGAGAAATTAAACAAAAAATTTCGCAAACATGTCAAGTTTTAAATAATTTTAAACTTCCTACACTGTTGTTATATCAATTTGTTTACCCCTGCAACGCCCGCAACTTAAGTTTCTTTTTTTAATACTAATCAATAAATTATTTCTTGCATTACGTATATAGTATATTATTGCAACTAAGTTGACAAATCGTTGTTTGTCGTAAGAAAAACGTTAAAAAGCACAATTATTTATGATTGCGACAAATTGAATACGTATTCAACGTTCGCACAAAGTCACACTTCGCGTTGTACAAAATAAAGGAAAAGTAAGAAACGTCGTGGATTTCATGAGCGCCATGTTCATGAAGTCGATGCATTCATGTACGGCCCGCAAAGTCGTGCTACTTTCTTCGGAATAATAATAGAGTTATGTGCATTGTGCGTGCCCAAACTTTTCTTTTCTCATTTTTCTTCGTCTGTAATTACATATTTAAGTTTTTTGAGGACAACGTGTCATGTTGTTGATTTTAAATTTTAATTATTATCTGTATTATTATTTACAAATAAATATTAATTAAATGTGTAAATAATATATCAAAAGCTTAAGTATTAAATAATTATGTATTTTTTTTAAATATTAAATTGTATATTTTTAAAATTTTATGTTTAAAACACTTTGTATTTCAAAGCGTGTATATTGGGTTGCATACGATGAAACTACAAATCTACACGAAAATAATTCCATGATGGCTTCCACTAACCTCATAATTCTGATTGGTGGGTCCTCTTCGCGGTTTAAATTTGATATTATTTAATTTTATAAGTGTAAATAAAACATTACATGTAAGTTATATCATGTTTTTCCATTTATTTTTAATTTATAATTGAAGCATCTAATCTACCTGTACTGTTTTATTCTAGAATGAATGTATTGAGACAGTTGATCAGTCGAGTACCACAAACTCATTCAATGGTCAGAAATATTCTCACATCCTCTGCACAAGTCCAAAGACCTCTACTCCAGAAAGCCAGTGAGCTAACAAATGGATTTTCATTCACTTGGGTGCAAGGTATTGTATCTAATTTAAATTATAAATAACTAGTTGGATTCCTACTAGTTAAAATCCTCTCCGATTCATTGGATTAGTTAAAAATTAAGTTATTTCAAACATATATTAATTAAAACACTTAAAGAACAGAATTTTCTTCACTTAGATTAAAATTTTGTTACGTGTTAACCGGATTATATAATTATAACTTCATATTTAATGTTAAAAATATTTAATTGTTTAGATTTAGGGTTTTAGATGAGAAATTTTAATTAAATTTCATATTTGAATGCACTTCACATGCAGCACACTCCAGCAGTTGTCCCTGATCTTCTGATTATCGAATATTCCGCCACCCCTTGCTGATTGTGCCTGTATCTCGGCCACACTTCCCCAAACATGCATCGCAGCGTACGTTCCGTTACCCGGCAATCGGTCATCATCGAAATGCAATAATAGAGTTGTGTGTGGTCAAGATTACCCACGCACGTACAAACAGCTCGCCGTTGATGGACGTGGCACACCAGCGATATGGTCATCTTAATCCCCTATTGGCATATTTTCCTCTTTCCTGGCTTCCTCGTCGCGCTTCACACAGCCCAGTGTAATATAGCGTGATGTGAACAACTTATTGTGGCTTGCGCTATTCAGCTCGCCATCGGTCGACAATGGAGAATGTCCGTCACCTGCTCGTATGAGTGCAGCTTATATCTTAGGCGCAAATCATCAGCTAGATAAAGGAAGGGGTGGAAATGGTGACCAAAGGTTTACTGAAAAGAAAGAAAAATAGATTTCGGACATGATTTGCGAAATAGAAAATCAAATTTCTCAATCTGCTGCTGGAATTATGAAAAAATTCTTCTAAATTTAAATGATTTTATTCAGAGGCTATTTGAAAATCGTTAATAATTATTATTTTGTTTGTAATTATAAAAATTAATATTTTTAAACAATAGGTCATCCAATCTGATGTTTTGGGTAAATTCAAAGCATTGTCGTGATATTTTCAACCGCCTCAACATAATAGTACAGCCCTGGCCAACACTCGGACATTGTCCAGTTGCGATGTTAATCTCTCTAGCAAGCATTTTGCCAATTGAATGGAATCTGTCACGGGCGCTTTGTAACGTTCGCTTCAAGCCGGACACGGACCCTGCAAACAACCCTTGCTTTCACATACAGCAATACGCGCACCAAAACCAATTACCTCAAGATTTCTATCTGTCCCCGTAGCACAATTCCATCATCTTAAATTTTAATAATAATCTTCCTATTGTCACCGACGCATTCATTCAATATTTTCATGTTCATATTTTACTATTGCCAAACGGATTATTTTTTGTTATTGCAGAGAGATTTGCCTCCCTGTACCAGATGCATCGTCGTGGTCCGCATTTTAAAACGCGCAAGCCTAGACAACCGCTGGATGGCAGACCTTTTATGAAAGGCGTTGTTCTTAAGACACTCATCAAGAAACCGAAGAAGCCTAATTCTGCTAATCGTAAATGTGTGCTTGTGCGTTTGTCCAACGGGAAGGAAATGGTATCGTATATTCCCGGCATTGGGCATAATTTACAAGAACACAATATTGTGTTGTGTCGTGTAGGTAGACTAAAGGATTGCCCTGGTGTTAAATTGAAATGCGTTAGGGGTAAATACGATTTGTCTCATGTTATTCAAATCAAAAAGTAGGAGAATATAAAATAATAACCCACATTTGTAGATAAATAAATAATAAATTAAAAACTCTGTTACAAGTTATAACTTGTAGGTAAGATAAACCGGTATTTTGAGTTTTATAAAGAAGAAAGTGTAAAATAGTACCGTTTGTTGCAAAAACTTGCAAATCATATTTCGGACAAATTTGCAACTATTTTCCATCCATGCAGATGTTTCCTGTTTCACGGATATAGGTCAACAATAAGGGATTAAAATATGAGCAATGTAATGCATGGCATTGCACGCATTGCTCAGTATTGAGCATGATTCTATTACGACATGAATGCGCCAATGCACTGTACGATTGTACCGTTATTACTTCAGAGTCTTGGGACATTTGACACAGACATCAATCATAACTACACACAATGGGCGCACAATGCCGATGCCAGTTTTTGGGTTTTTCAACGACGAAACCCTTCCATAATGGACATATTTGTTGGGGCTGAAGATTTTCAATAACTCGGACGCATGACAAGTGACATGCGAGCGAGGGTATTGTGTGTTGAATATTTTTGCAAAAAAATAGAAGTTGCAAAGTGCGCAAATCTTAACATATTTACAAATTGTGCTTGGTAAAAGCTTTATTAACTTTGGATAGTCAATCGATCATGTTGTTATCGCGTTTTTAAGTTTTGTTTGATTGATGTCTGACGAATAATTTTATCGATTTTTAATGATTCACGAATTGCGATGCGTAAACATTTGTGTTACGAATTCTCATCTAATTTTCAACAAACAAACGGTTCCTGTTTAAGTAAATCGTCAATGAAAAGATTAAGATTTACCGGTCGTTATGACAGGAAATGGCGTCAATAATTTTAATCTCTGTTCTAGTTTTACCACAAAACAATGCACGGTTTGCAATATCAGGCATGCACCACCACAAGCTCTTAAGCATTCCACGAAATTTTATTTAATATCTTTGTGGTGGTCATGACCTCCCGTGGCGTGTACTATTCTACACCATAAAACAATTTGCGAATTGTCGCGTTACAGTTCCATCGGTGTTCGATTTATACTACAGATAGGAAAATCCAGTGCAATTATATGCAATTATACATCGTTATTACGTCGTAGCAATTGCATCCCGACTCCACATCGACCAGCTCATAAAACGAGGAAAAAAGGAAAAAAGTTTGCAATTATGCTAAAAAGTTATTCCAAGAAGATACGGACTTTATGGCTTTGAGGAGAATTTTTGAAGAAAGCAATTTTTCCCGGTCGCGTTGTAAAACTTTACGGTGCTTTTGCAAATGTTTTTTAAAGCGGTTGCAAAAATGCTATTGCAAGAGCGTATTTACGACTGGTCATACTGTAGTGAACTTTTAATAATTTTATGTTTACAGGGTGCACACGCCTTCAAAATATTTACTTTTTCTGCACGGAGACATTTTTAAGTGCTGCGAAAATAATGTTGGCGGATTTTATTGTTTGCCTTACTAGTTAAATACTACAAAATGTAGGCTTGATTAAAAAAAGAAAGTCTTGTGCAATTTTTTCGTATTTGTCGGCAAGATCAGTGGTATCTGTTGGTGATGACAAATTTACGCGCGATTACACTTAATCTGCACCTTTCTGTAACTTAAGTCTAGATAACAACTCAAGTGCTCCGCTTTTACTTCTTATTTACCCACTACGAACGCAAAAGATTTAAGAAGCAGCCATGCTTCTTACCACCTCAAACAAGCCGTCACATTGTGCATAAGTACCGTTTAATACTACTTAATGCGAATTTAGCATTAGCTACCGTGTGATATATTCACAACTGCAACCAATATGTTGTGAAAAACCAAGAAGCCGAAGCATGCCACACGCATCATGCGATTGTGGATCCCATCCTTTATTGTTACCACATCAAATGCGGAAGAACTATCCCACGCTTAGCGGTAAAAGAGCATAGATTTTGTGCACACTCATGTGACCGAAATACTCGATTGAGATGTTTAATACGGGGCGCAAATAAGAACCGCAAAACCCTTCTACGCGTGGCACCTGGTAGGTCAAATCCCACAATTTTACAGTTTGCAAAAGTTTACAGTTACGTTAACCCAGATTTTGCATGCTTTTCTCTATGTTTCGATGTCAAGCATATTCATAGAAGTTTTGAAAACGGTATTTGCTAACAGGGATGAAAAGAAGTATTGTAAATACAGTGGGCCAAGTTTTACTTGGAAAACAAGAGATATTTACGAACATAAAAGCTTTAAAACAAATAATAGAAGAAAATACTTCGAAATTATTGTGCAAATATAACCGGATTGTCTCGGATTGACTTCGTTGATGAATTTACAGAAACCCAACGCAATAAAACGTCTCAACCCGCTTGCTCGACTTCTGTACGTTTGACTTTTGCATTAATATTCCACACTGCCCCCAACACTCGCCATAAATAGATTGACGGAATTTACCGTAAATATTTTCAAAACGTTTACGGTCCTCCACATTGTTCTCCAGTATCTATCGCCCGTCCACGCCCATGATATTTCCAAAAGCGTAATTGACTTAAGTAGCAGGCGCAATAAATATTCTTGCGTCGTTTGAACTCTTTGATCCCCTTTCATATGTTAAGCATAGGGTTACCTGGCGGGGCGGTGCGATTGATTTACGAGAGGCGCGCGCGATTCGCCACCCGCTGAGTTAACAGAATTAAAGTCGAAGTCGACTAATCTCTTTCTGGTTAAAGAGTTAGTTGTCGCGCGCGTCTAGTGACTTAATTTTACGACTAAGTAGCCTTTCAACTTGTTTATGATGGCAAGTTGGCAACGTTTTGCATATCATCGAAAGTTTCACTTTGAAAACGGGTTAAATTCAAATCGGGGGCTGTAAATATTATTACTGTGAGCTTGGCGCACCCCCAGGGGTACGCATGCGAAATTGTGCCAGATTTTTGGGTCATTGCGAACTGCTGCAAGTTGATTGCAACCCTACTTCTAATATGTTGCCTTCTTGCGTTCACCCACATCTGAAATATTTAATGATTCATCTCTATTTGAGATGCGTGGGTGCTGCATTGCGGAAATAATACAATTTTCGGATAGGGGTGACATACGCAAACAATAATATGCGTCGTGCAACCCTTCCGCTTCCGTAAAACGGGCGCAAATGTGGCATGTGCAAGAATATTGCACACAATATCAACAAAAACGGTTTTCATCAACGCAGAAAAACAATAATAAAAATACAACGCAGTGTGTTGAATAAACAACATGTTGAATGAAATAAAGTTTTAAGCGTAGCGATGATGAATTAATTCGTGATTTGTTTCGATAATCACGGTGCAAGTAATTATTCATGCATGGTTTAATGCGTTTTAGTCAGTTTTACATTGATTCATAAATTTGTTCGTTTGAAAACTTAAAAGATTATCGAACGTCGGTCGAAAGTAGTATCGTTTTAAGTGTAAGCAGCTTTTTTGATGGATGAGACAGCGCAACTCCATCGGATATCGTTTGTGACGCAGTTAAATGTGAAGTTATGCAAAGAGGACCACCGCAGCGATGACATTTTTGCAAAATGTGACCGCTAGGATGGAGTTCTTTGAAATTCCTCGGCGTTGGTTCACAAAGAATTTCATTTTAGACTTTCGAAGCTTTTTCTAACCCTTTGACGCAGAAATTTGCGACTAAAGTAGAAACTTTTTCTTTTTTAATATTGTATTCTTATTTAAAACTAGCTGTTGCCCGCGACTTCGTTCCGGCAGTGTTTAATAAAAATGTAATTCGTTTTTACTCGCTTGTTCTAGACATACTCGTAGTAAGAGTCAATTCATCAATAAGATTAGCAATTTTAATTTAAAGAAATTAGGTATATAAAGTTTTGTCAATAATGCATCTTCAAAGCGCGCTAATATCCTCGAATTCAACTATTTAACTATAACTATGATTGAATCTCAATGTCAAATTTTATTCTACAGAAAAGAGCTGTTTTGAGGATTTTCCCGGCAATTATTCGAATTTTTCTCACCTTTTAAACCTTCCATAGACCTCCACGAATAATTCAAGACCAAGATAAGATAAATCCGTTCAGCCGTTCTCGAGTTTTAGCGAGACTAACGAACAGCAATTCATTTATGTATATATAGATTACATAGACGTCAATAACTAAATATATATATAGTCTCAAAATACATCTTATTGACAAAACTTTAGCAAAAAATTACAGACCTGTGACAAAACACGCTAATATTCTGGAATTTTATTAAAGAAGGCAAGATTTCCGAATCGAAATCAGCAGATAAAAATGAAAACATCAGTTTTTGACAATTAAATTACAAAATAAAATAAAAATGGCCGGTTTCACTTTTTGTGCCCTAAAAACTTCTGACAAAAACTTGTGTAAATCGTAAACGAGTCATAAACTTAAACTTTTTGCAACGGCTAAAACGTTTATACAGCAAGAATTACACTTCGCCAATTTTTTTTACAATACTGCATATTTTCCTTAAAATCTTTTTTGGTCACTATCGTAAACACACAAGCGTAAAAATGAAGAAACATGCTCTCATTGAAAGGACATCCAAGCAGCAATAAAATTGCTAGCGCCAAAAAACTAACGGTACCATAATAAAAATAGGTAAAATGGGCAAAAAGAAAACCGCAAACGTCCACGGTAGCGCAAGTACGGTACCCACGCCAAAATAAGTTGCGAATGCGGGGGAGTGGTGGGAGAATAACAAACACCCTTAGCATACTGTAGAAACGATTGTGATTGGTCGAACAGAAAGGGTTGCTTGTGGACGATGGTCAGGACGGTCAGTTTTCAATAAAAGGGCAGCGCAAGGTACTTAAAATATTATTTGCGAACGCATCGTCTTCCTGTCACCAACCACCTAGAAGATTATCAAATTGTGTCGAACGTTTTTTTTTTTGCTGCATCAAGTGATAAGTTAAGCAAAGTGCTTTAAGTTATCGAGGAAACTTTTGATTAATAATCAACGTCAACCAAACGAAGGTAGGCCTCACCAATCGAATGAAATTATCAATGTTAAACACCGAATGAATAATTAGTAATTGCTGTGCTTCAACTCAAACAATCACACAACTTGTTTTGTTTGTAAACATATTAATAGTTCACGCGTCAAACTTGGAACTTCATTCTTCGTTTGAACATAGTCTCGTTAACATTACAAAATTCGCTCAAAGTGAATTCATAAATTCATAAAAAATTTACAGATGGCTGTCAGTGAACAATCGCACATCTTCTCCATGCAACATTTATTGACTCCGTTGAACTGCTCGGCATCATCCAGGATAATTCCAGATGTATTGGATTTATCCAGAAAACGTGGACGTTCGCCAACACCACCGCAATCTCCTGCAAATTCACCAACGCATTCAATTGAATCTCACCACCGTTTAACACCAGAACAAAATTATCCGGACCCACCGCACGCCATGATGTGCTTTTCAAGTCCCAGTTCGCGTACAGGCAGCGAATCATCCGAAGGAGATCAGAATTATCAATATTCCAGCCAAACTGATTCAGCTGAGAATAAAAGTAAACTTCCGAGGCCTTTTAAGGCTTACCCCAAGGACCCATTGAGTCTTGCCTATGGTGTTGTGAGTTCCGATGCTATTATTTCAAAGGATTCCGCAGGAGCATACGCTGACTTTCGTCAGAAGATGTTGTCACGCGTGCAGAATCAAAATCAAGGTACCAATATCAATAAAATGAGCACCACGCATCAGAATCAAACTTCCAGTAGTGCTGATCCTACTTACTGGGAGAAGCGCAGGAAGAACAACGAAGCGGCAAAACGATCCCGAGATGCCCGACGTGCCAAAGAAGACGAGATTGCTATTCGCTGCGCGTTTTTGGAGCAAGAGAATTTGAAACTTAGATTTGAAATGGCTGCCATGAGGCATGAAATGGAGAGGATGCGGGGTGTCATTAATGTTCCGTCATATTAAGATGATTTGGGAAGGATTTCGGTTGCGAAGAACAGCTTTATTTATAACTCCCTTATCGAATGCGTAATTTATGTGATTTTGTGATTTAATCTTGTCATTTTTACATGTAACTTGTAAATTTTCGAATAATTATATTGTAAATATATCGCGTTTGTATATTTAAGATATTATTCTATGTAATTTAGCGTTTAAGAATTCTAATATGTATTTGATAAATATTTAATATGATCTGAGTATATTGTTTGATCAAACATCAATCAATTGGTGTTTGTTTCATTTAGACCAGTATCGCAATAACTGTTCTTGTGAATGTTTGCAAAATAGCGTAAATTGATACTGACATTGTTGTTTAACAGTTTGATGTACTTTATAAAACGAACAAGAAATCACATGCTACCAGTGTACTTGAACAGCACTTACAGGGGAATGCGTCGTTTAACACAAATTAGATTAATTGAGGGTGACATTTGGCAGTTGGAAACAGATTTGAAACAATTTCTTCAGCAACAGAGTACCAAGCCAATAAGAATACAGGTTCATGAGTTTGCAGGCAATATATTAATACATGGTGATCATGTAAATGCAGTCAAACATTGGTTACAACAGAAACAATTTTAAAGCTCAGTAATTAGTCTTTTCCTATTTTTTAGATCAATGAATTAGCCTCATTAAAATATATAATAATAACTAAACTATTGCATGCGTTTTTTTTCTGCTAGGCTCTAAGTAGAAGCAAATAGAACTTAAACCAGCATCAGTTGTCACTGCTAATGCTAATAGAGGACATATCCTGACATAGCTTGCTGTCCGACCGATCATTTCCCAGCGCGGTGAGAATATCCAACAGCAGATCTTTACTCAGCATCTTGAGGCGCGGCATCTTCGCAACTTTGGGGAAGTAATGCACGATAATCCCCAAAGCATATTTCTTCATGTCAGTGGCCTGCATACGATCAGCTGCTTCGAGGATCTGAATTACATTCTCAAACGTCACGTTCATCTCGAGATTCTGCTTGCAGAATGCCTGCAGCCTGTTGTTGGTAAACCCATAGAAGTATGGAGCGGAGAAAAGGTAAAGAGAATCTTCAGGGGGCATATTCACATCTCCATAGTAAATGTAACGCAAAAGAGAGTAGAATGATTCGATTGACGGTGTCATTTCACCGATTTGAATCTGCAAATATGTTTTTTTATAGCGCAAAGTAAAGTAATGGTTTTAAAAGTGACTTACCCTAACAGTACCATCTTGAGGCATAAACGATCGAAACATTGCCTCGAAATACCCACACCTTGCGGCTAAAACACTCTTATGTGCGGGAATAACAGCGCCGTCCAATAATAAATTAATATCACAGAATTCCAAGCCAGTTGTCCTCAAAAACATGGCCATATCTTGCTCTAGGGACGATCCCAACCCATCGAACTTCGGCTCGATTTGCGCTCTGTTCTGTGGTACTTGCTTGCGTCGAATAATCTCAACCATCAACACCCTGTCTAACGTCTCAAATTCTCTAGACATTACAATCTGATTGTAATGCGTATCTTTGACGATAAATCTTAGGCAGAACTCTTTGATGAATGTCAATTGCAGGGAGTCCGCGTTATGCAGAGCTACCAGCACGTTGTTCAAACAAATCGTCGCGTTCAAATACTGTACGCAGAGGTGTTCCAATCGTGCCATTTCGAATTGCACTGCAAGACGATACACGTCCATCATCAAGAGAACGATGCGATTACTGTGAGGGCTTTCGCCTTCCTGGGCGCGTTTAGTTGGGTCAATACAATCCATGTAGATGTAATTCAAAACCATTTCAAATGCTTCGGGATTTGCATCCGGCAGTTTAACTTCGAGTAGAGGTAAATCAGTGAAGGGAACATCCACAGTCCCAAATAATTCTTCCAAGTGTCGATCGCGATTATCTTTTGCTTGTTTTATTTTATTCCTGAGGAATTGCGAACGCGCAGCAACGAGAGCAAGATGTGCAAGAATACGCTCTTCGTCAGGCCCAACTTGAAATTGCACATCGCAAAACTGTCGACTTTCCAGAATTTTACCGTAGTCATCATGCAGTGTACATTTCGGATAGCTGGAGAATTGA
Source organism: Dalotia coriaria (assembly GCF_025399875.1). Lineage (NCBI taxonomy): Eukaryota > Metazoa > Arthropoda > Insecta > Coleoptera > Staphylinidae > Dalotia > Dalotia coriaria. The sequence goes on from NW_027045447.1 coordinate 12,148,396, forward strand.
AATCGGTACATCTCTCCACTGCGCACATTGTTATCTACAGTACCACCGAAGATAAACATTGCATCGCCGACAACAGCGGCGGCATGAAAGAGTCTTCCCGATGGAACGAAGGAATCCGCGGCGGGTAAAATGATAGACCAGGTTTGTGAATCGAGATCAAAGCAGTGCAAATCATTTGAGACTGTAGCATCTGCGGCGCCGCCAAAAACGTATAAATGTCGATCGAAAGCAACCATTGTGTGACCGTAGCGACGTGCTGGAGGTGGAGCAGGACCTCGAAGAATGTGTTCAGTTGAAATTCTCGTCCACCTTTACATGAGCAGCAAAGATTAGAATCGTAAGTTTAATTATTTATCAAAGGTACTCACATTTTACTTTGGAAGTTGAATTGAAACAAAGTGTTTGTTATCTTTGCACCACTCTGGCCACTGAAAACAAACATACACTCTCTGGCAACTGCCACTGGAAAATTGCAACATGTTGGTGGACTTTCACCTTGCTGATCTACTTCCTCCCATGTTTTGTTATCACCCTAAAAGTTAAATGCTGGTTTTTAAGTTTTTAGGTTTTTAATTAACTTACAACAAGAGAAACAGTCCACATATCATTAAGTCTGGCATTTCCATCATATCCAGCGAAAATCCACAATTTATTATCGAAAATAGCAGCGCCATGTGCTGATCTTGGCACGGGCACCGGCGATTTACTATTAAACTTCCATTCAACCCATTGCCCACTATTGAATTTGTACTCGAACAAATCATTCTTGTTGGTGAGATTGGAGTTGGAATGAATGTCACCTGTATATCCTCCAAAGACATACATTGATGTATTGTGCACCACTGCAGAGTGATGATATCTGGGTGCTGGTGGGCATCCTGTTAGCAGTGCTCTGCCCCATGACATTTCTTTCACATCAAATCTTAGAAGATCATTGAGCATGCACTTGCCATTGTCTCCACCAAACACATAAATAGCATCTTTGTATGCTATAACTGTGTGTTTACTTCTCCTGTTAATTTAATTTAAGTTAGTTATATATTACAGATATTATTATGTTTTTTGGTACCTGGCTCCAACAAATTCGTCACATTCCGGCATACGTTTCCATCGATGTACCGTTTCAATGGGCCCCAATGCCAGTGAGAGAACATTATCGAATTGAGCTCCCATCACGTCCGATATCGTAAGTGAGCTCATCTTGCAGGAAATTTATTTATTTCCAGGGAACACACAATATCAACTTTTTGTTGATGTGTTATATTCACTATTATTTAATAGGCATGATGAATTTGTTGGCTGCTCTTGATGCTTATCTGTCCAAGACGATAATTTAGAATTGTACGTTTTTCGGTTCAACGTAATTGTTGTTTTAAACACTTAGTTGTTAATTATAGGGCATTGTTTACTCGTTTGACATATTTACATACAGGTTCAACGTAGGCAACTAACAGATTAAGTATAACACTAGGCAACCAGTATTACATGCTTATGTACACTTATGAATACATAAAATTTATAGTATACATTTTATGTACACTTATGTATACATGTTATGTATAGTATACATTTTATGTATATAATCGCTGTTTAAAATAGAATTTATGTAAAGCTGATTCAAAATTACAAAATTTCAAATTGTATTTTGGTATTTATAAAACTTCGTAATTAATTCGATTGAATTTGTAACACTTGTTGATACCTTGACCATGACGTCATGGTATACATAAAAAGTACATACAACTTATAGGCAGGTACATAATTACTCATGCAACAAGTGTGTGTTGATCAAATAAGATAGTATTATTCACCATTACTTTAGAATTCCTGGTAATTTATACAGTCGTTCTAACAAAACGATTATCTCGTGAGTGTTTGATGACTGCATTTGATTAGTAATGGCAGCAGCAGCGAACATAACACAAACAGCTGAAGAAAGTTGTATTATTGAAACAGCTGAAGCACCAGATGCTAAATTTGAGTGCCCAATTTGCTTGAATTGGCTAAGAGATCCAGTTGTTACTGCTTGTGGACATAGGTTCTGCAGGAACTGCATTGAATCTTGGTTAGCGTAAGCATTTATTGTTTATTCCACCTTTGAAATGTTTTTAATAATATGATTCCAATTAATTCTTGCAGAAAGAATCATGAATGTTGTCCAGTAGATAACATGAAGCTACAAAATTCCGATATTTTTCCTGATAATTTTACAAGGAGAGAAATTTCTCAACAGAGAACAAAATGTCCTAATTTAAAAAGAGGATGTCTGGAGGAATTATCTCCTTTAGATGTTGAATCTCATTTGTTGATATGTGCATTCAAGCCAATTGAATATCAATTGCCTGATAATGAAAAGTTAAGATGTAGCTATGTTGAGTTTGGCTGTGATGCAAAGTTTGATGATGAACCAGGATTGCAAAGACATTTGGAGCATGATATTCAAAAACATCTAATGGTAATGGAATTAAATTAATACAATATCCTCAATAAAATGTTTTTATTTTTAGTTGCTTTCAAGTGCCTACAAAAAATTATCAATTAATACTCAAGCAAGTACGTCGGCACTTGCACAGGAAGCAAATTATTGGGATCCACCGTCTAAAAGTGCCCAAGGATCCGGATCAGCTGGAAATTCCGGTGCTGAGTCAGTTGAAAACCTACTTAAGTGAGTTTTTAGAGGAGTGATGTTCTCAAATATATTTGAATTTTGAATTTTTTAGAGCACTTTATGAAAAAATAATTGTGTTAGAACAAAAATCTAGAGAACAAGACATAATTATTGCTAACATGTCTGATCAGATTTTGTCTAATAACGTAACAATGTCGCATCTCTCCCATCGTCTCTGTGGGGAAATTATGTATGGTATATCACCGATTTTAAGAGTAAAATGAACCAGATGCACAACAATCCGTCCATTATGTTCTATAGTCCTGGATTTTTTACATCTTATTATGGATACAAGTTTTGCATTCGACTTAATTTGTCACCTAGAAATCCGAATTTTATTGCACTTTTGATTCACATGATGAAAACTGACCACGACAACACGCTTGACTGGCCATTTTGTGGAAGAATTATTATATCCATTATACATCCGACGTAAAATGACAAAAGAATATAGGATAAAACAACAAATTTGTTAAAATTTTATGCTTATAGGGATTCTATTCAAAATATCAAGGAAACGATGATGACACGTCCCGAGTTAGAAGCATTTTGTCGCCCTGTGGACGATTTGAACGCCAAGGGATTTGGATATACCGAATTTGCTTCCCTAGAGCAACTTTTGGGGAATGATTATTTTGATTCAAATCAATTGATAGTTAAAGTTACTATCCAACCAGTATAATATATAATCATTGTAATTTGGTTTATTGCCTTCCCAGTCTCCCAGGAAAAAAAACAGCAGTAATTAAATTTAAATTTTATTTATGCAATAAATTGATAAAAAAAACTTCTAACAATAACTAGTAAACTCGACAATATTACGACACATTTGTTTAACAAATCGATAATATTCCGTTACATATAAGATAACTCAGCATTTGTCAACAGTTTGACTTCTCCACGAAGGGAGAAGTAAATGTGACGCACTACAACAACAATTATAATCTAATTATGATTAAAACCAATTTTTAACAGAACTAAGTTCAAGCTGTCATAGCTTTCGTAATAAATAATCTTCATAAATAAGGTATGTTTCTTAAAATCTATGTGCGCTTTGCGAAAATCTAAATAAGATAAATTCATTCACTTAAATTTCAATTTTCAGTGAATCGTTCGCGATCTATTGCACTCGTTTTTGAATAACAGTGTCGCATTCGCTTGGGGCGACTTTCGGATGAAACTCCATTGGTAAGCAAACGTTTCAGACTTGAGACGGGACTATTGCTAACATTTCCGATGGGTGAGTTGATGCTATCAGCACATAAAGATGTGGAAATCTTCGATGCTGGCTTAAGACGTACTTGTTTTAAAGCGTCCAGTGTGACCACCGGTCCTCGTAATATACGACAGGAATTTGATTTAGGCAAAGTTTGCGAACGTTCCTGAATTAAAGCCACAAAATGATGCAAAGTCAATTACAAATATAAGAAAAATAATAATAATTACTTACACATGGTTTACGTAGCTTCACACTTAAAATATCATTCAATGAAATAGCAGGCCTCATTTCTCCTTGTTTTTGTTTATTTGTATTCCTGTCCCCGCTTGCTTTAGCAATGATTGGTGGTCGGTTGCTTGGCACCAAAATTGGGGGCGGTGGTGGTGGTGGTGGAGGAGGTGCTGCTGCCATATTTGTCGAACGTAGCAAAGGGCGTTCAGGTAATGACGGTGTTATTGTTATAATAGGAACAGTTTCCATTTTTGTTTTTGACGCTATATCTTCATTTGTTTTTAAATCTTGGATCATTATTTTGAGCTCTTCTATTTCTTGTTTTATATACTGAAACATTTCGTTGTTGTTTGATGCTTGGTTCTTTTGTAAGTCATGCAAATTGTTAATCGGAACTTTATCCACTTCGTCCGAAAATTTGCATATTTTTTTAAACCAAGATCTAGCGTCTTTTAGTAATTTTACCATCGCCATTTTGTATTTTTTATGTAAGGCTCTAGTTTTACGTAAAACTTTGTAAAACTTAGGGGTTGGATGACGTTGATTTTCTTTTGTGGACACATTGTTTTCATGCCAATTTTTACTAGAAACGGGTGTCACATTATCAAAGATAGGTATTGGGACTTGCGGCGGCAAATTAAAATTGTTACAATTGTTAAGAAATATACGCTTTGGCGTAATTACGTTGCGCAACTTTCGTTGACTTACTGTTAAGTTCAACAGTTAGTTTTACATGACTAAATCATAAATACTTGTTCATACAAAGAAAGAAGAGATAACAGTAAACTTGAATCAATTTCTTAAATGCCTAATTAACATCTTCAATTGACCATAAGACAAAGTTGCACTTCAACGCACTTGAAACTTAACACCTCGGCACTTTTATGAATTTATTGCTGCTGGTTTTCACCAAGTCGTCAGTACGTTAAAAAAAAGTAGGGAATGTCTTAGTTTTATCTTGGATATAAATAGGAAGTGTAAATGTTAGACATTCATTCAAGTCAACATCAAAAATAGTTAAAAATGAATAAGGTACGGCTTTTATTTATTTATTAATTTTTTTAAATAAATTAAAATTAATATTGAGTGTGTTTATAGATTTATTTACTTCTTATATTCACAATTGTGAGTGCCACTACAGCGGCACCAATTGATGATGATCAATTGGAAGCAACAACAAAATCAAACAACGAAATTGAAAAATCAGTAACAAAACGCCATATTCGCCGAAACCAAAACATGTATTCAACTCCGTTTGCAAACCGTCCGCTTGCCAACTTATTCAACAACAACAATCAAAATAGTGCAGTTGTATCAAACCGCCCTCACCGACCATTTCTTGGATTATTCAGCAATTTCGGCAATCGTCCTTTTTTGACGGCGCAACAACAAGCACAAGTACAAGTTGTTCAAGATCAGGGCATCCCTGCATTACAAGATGAAGTTCAAGGATTAGGTATTCCTCAAGATTTACAAGCCGTTCAAAGTGTGCCTAGTGTACAGGGTATACCCAGTTTACCAGGATTTCATCCGTTTCGTCCTTTCCACTCCCAACAGCACATTCAAAACATGTATCAAAGTGTGAACCGTCCGTTTGGCGGTGGTTTTATATCACATTTGCCGTTTGTCATGGGAAATGCGCATCGATTTCCTTCAGAGTTAGACGTTAATGCTGCAAATGGATTTTCCATGCCCACGTACACTGTTCTTGGTAAACAATTATATGATACTAATAATGACGCGTATGGAATCGGTTTAGAACCGCAATATTTCACGGGGGTGAGTGAAAATGAGGCGTTTGCACCAACAGGTTTTAATAATTTCTAATATATTTAAAAGTAATTGAATCTTTAAAATCTGTATCAGTAAGTAGATTTTAATATTATTTATTTAATAAATTATTTGTATAGTTATATGATTAATAAATTTTGAATTTGAATATTATGAATACATCTCCGCCTTTTTCAAAATTTAAGTTGGCAACACTGTGCTTGACGTCGACGTCATTTTCGCAGGTCAGAATTAAGTCGTACGTCGTGCGGAGCAGGTTACTCGTCTCTTATTTATAACTTCGCGTTCTTATAATATAAACAACGCTGTTTGTGCTTAGTTTCCCGTTTAACTAAAGTTTTGAACCGTGATTTATTCGTTTTGTATATGTATTCTCTTATAATTGATGTTATTGCCAAGATTTTGCTAAACGAACATTGTGCACACACATCTTGGACTTTCCCTTCGCCTGTTTTGTATCATTTTACCCCGGTAAGTCAAATTTATCGCTTCATAGCGTCATTTAAACATCAGCTAGCTGTTAATGGATTATCTGAATATCAGAGAACCTTGTTTGAATATTATGTAAAGGAATTTTACATGTACTAATTTTGTCTGATTTGTTTATTGTTTTGTTTATTTTAGGATTTAACCAGCTCAAAGGGCTGCACATGAATGCTCACCACACACATCAAAAGTAAGGTAATTAAGTTTTTTTTCTTATAAGTCTATTTTTTTTGTTTTACATACAATGAAAATACCTGTTGCATTAAATTGTTTGCGCTTGTCAATCCGGTTACACTGCAGAAAAATGACAGTGTCAGTAGAAATGATCTACGCAATTACAGTTTTCTACAAAAACTAAGCAATTCCGACCTCAGCCACTAGATGGCGCTAGTAGTTTCAAATCTGCATGCTACTTTTTTGTTCATCATTATTCTGTGTACCGAGAGATGGCGCTGCGTGCTGTTTCATGAATACTTTAGCATGTCAATCAGTTTGTAAGTATTGAATTTGTTTATCATTTTCATAAATAACTTGTATGATTAGCACACGGGAAACCTGCGAAAATGTCATTTTTGTCCTTCGATATGCTAATTTTTGTTTGTTTTAGGTGTCTAGCAGGCGAACAAATTGCCTTAGGACAACGATTCTTTCATCAGAATGTGAGTAATGAATTTGTTTATCATTTTCATAAATAACTTGTGTGATTAGCAATATCGGGAAACCGGTGAAAATGTCATTTTGTCCTTCTCGATACAATTTTGTGTGTTTTATGGTGTCTAGCAAGCGAAGAAATTGCCTTAGGTAAAATCGATTCTGTCATCAGATTGTAAGTAACAATTTGTTTATCATTTCATGGGATCATCTTCCCAGTGGATTGAAGCATATCGTGGGGAAATCTGTAAAATGTCATTTTTGTGCTCCGATATGCTAATTTTGTTTGTTTTAGGTGTCTAGGCAGGCGAACAAATTCGTCCCGGTAGACAACGATTCTTTTCTATCAGAATATGAGTAATGAATTTGTTTTATCATTTTCATAAATAATTTGTGTGGATTATCATTAATGGAAACTGCAAAACAAGTTGGCTTCGTGCCTCTAGCCTTTATGCCTGTCGCAGTGTACCCAAAGTATGAACAAAATTGTCCTGTGACAAATGATTCTTCTTTCATCAGAATGGTGAGTAATGAATTTGTTTTATCATTTTCGCTAAACACTCGTGTGATTATCAGTTCGAAACCCAAGGTACAATGCTACTTTTGTGTTTTGATATGCTACCTTATTTTGCTTTTTAGGTGTCTAGCAGGCGTAAACAAATTGCCCTAGACAACGATTCTTTTCATCAGAATGTGAGTAATGAATTTGCTTATCATTTTCTATAAATAATTTGGTGTGGATTATCACTCGGGAAACCCAAGGTATACACGTCATTTTTTGTGCTTCGATATGCTAATTTTTGTTTTGTTTTTAGGTGTCTAGCAGGCGAACAAAATTGCCCAGGGACAACGATTCTTTTCTATCAGAATGTGAGTACCTAAATTGTTTATCATTTCATAAATAACTTGTGTGATTAGCACACGGAAACCCAAGTGAAAAATGTCATTACTTTGTCCTTTCGATATGCTACTCTTTGCCTTGTTTTAGGTGTTCGTTATATGAACAAATTGCCTAGGACAACGATTCTTTCTGGTATCAGAATGTGAGTAAATTTAAATTTTGTTTTTATCATTTCATAAATAATTTCTGTGATTATCACACGGGAAACCGCAAAAATGTCAGCTTTTTGTGCTTCTATATGCTAATTTCCCCTTTTGTTTGTTTTAGGTGTCTTAGCAGCCGAACAAATTGCCCTTTCTTAGGACAACGGATTCTTTTCTTCTCATCAGAAATGAGTAATGAATTTGTTTATCATTTTCATAAATAATTTGTGTGATTAAAGGCATGGAAACCCAGTGAAATGTCATTTTCGTGTCCTTCGATATAAATTTCGCTTGTTTTGTGGGTGTCTAGCAGGCGAACAAATTGGTTTTGTGATGTACCCGGGATTCTTTCATCAGAATGTGAGAATGAATTTGTTTTATCATTTTCATAAATAACTTGTGTGGATTAGCAACACGGAAACCCTGCGAAATGTCATTTTGTCCTTCGATATGCTACCCGCGTGTTTTAGTGTCTATGTTAAACAAATTGCCCAGGGACAACGATTCTCGTCATCAGATTGTGGGTAATGGAATTTGTTTATCATTTTCATAAATAATTTCCAGTGATTATCAAGACGGGAACGCAAAATGTGTTTACTTTGTGCTTCGATATGCTAATTTTTGTTTGTTTTGGGAGGGTGTCTAGCAGGCGAACAAATTAATCCTAGGACAAATTCCATTCTTGTATCAGAATGTGAGTAATGAATTTGTTTATTTCTATAATAATTTGTGTGATTACCACGTAAAACCCTAAGTAAATAAATGTCATTTCTTGGTGCTCTCTCTCGGATGCTTAATTTTGTTTGTTTTAGGTGGCTCCAGTAGTAGGCGAACAAATTGCCCTAGGACAACGATTCTTTCTCACTGAATGTGAGAAATGAATTTGTTTTATCATTTTCATAAATAATTTGTGTGATTAACACACGGAATATCTTGCGGAAATCTCAGAAGCGCGTGTACTCTGAAATGCAAATTTTGATGATTTTAGGTGTCTATGGTTAGGACGAAATGTTTAAGACAACGGTCCTATTATGATATTTTCGTAGGAATTAAAAATTGTTTTCATTTTTGTAAATAATTTTCAAGTGTTTCGCGCAAGGAAAAGTAAATTAAAATTAGTTATTTTAAATATACAAGACGCATTTACAGATTTCAAGTTCTAATCGTTTCCAAGTTCTGTGGTCCCTAAACTAGATGGTGCCACTATCAGGCCTTCCGTACAGCCAGCTATTTTGTTTTTGTTCCACCAATGGCCAGACGGCGCTTTCACCGGATTTAGGGGCTCTGGAAATCTTACTTCATTTTTGTTTAGTTTTGCGCACAGAGTTGCGGTGCGCACGCCACTTCTTTATACACAACTTGCTTAAAAACGTGAAAATAATCGAAAGTTCGATTTTGTGCTTTGAACGCCTCTAATTTTGGTTGTTTTAGGTGTCTAGCGGGTGAACGTGATATCGTAAAACAATCATTCTTTCGCCAAGTATCTGCCCGTATATGTATTAAAAATATAGCTTCATTGCCAAAACGTGATTCTTTTTGATGTTCGGGGCTTTGTTTTTAGAGTTTAACGAGCCAGGTCCTGAGGCATCTTCGTAAACCGCTTTGAGTTAATTTGAAGGAATTCAAATATGAATAAAAGCTCACAAAATCACAGAGCATCTGATTTGTGTTTGTTTGTTTTAGACGTCAAGGAGTTGAACGTGATCTCTGCAATATATCGCGCAAATCGTGCCTCTATTCAATTGTAGAGTATTGGAAATTCTTACCATTTTCATATCTGCTCCGTTCACGCAGCCTGCGCTGGTAATTCTTCCTTTGTTTATCGACCAGCATGCTGTTCGGTACAATACGGTAAGTTTGGTTCGTAAGTCGATCTTCGTAAATCTAGTTTGCGCTGCTTTTATTTTTAAGTCGAAGCGAAATTTGGAGAATCGATCAGCAAAGATAACACATTTAGAATTAATGGATTAGTGTGCGGTGCAGTTAATGAAATTATCATGTGGTAGCCAGAATTGTGTAGTTACATTTGTGCGCATCGTTTTTGCTGCCGTCCGTCGGATATCTCAAGTTGATACCAAACAAATTTTACCGATTTATATATTTTGTACAATTTATTAAATAATTCAAACGTAAGTACCACTTAATAATTCCTGGAAATGCAAGTCCGTAGTGAACCTGAACTGTACCAGCTTGTGAAGAATTGACCCCCAAAATTACTTTAAGTGTTAGAAGTACTTAATTTTTGATGGTTTTATGATTTTGCACCCGTATCTATCATCGTAGGAAGTGACCATTTTGGTATCAGAATAAGTAATTACCTCTTTTATCATTTTTAATAACTTTTGGCGATTATTTGCATAAATCGGACTCCAAATTGTATTTTCTTTTATACCAAAGCACAATTTTGCTTGTTTGTGACGGGAAACTGAGTCTGACATCGTAGAAGGACCATTTGGTATCGATTGGGTAATTAATCTTTATCATTTCTCAATAACTTTGTGATTATCGTACAAATTGATCCCAAAAAGTGCATTTTATGTCTGAAGGACTAATTTTGATTTGCCTTTAGGGATTTTGGTACCTGGAGCCCCGTCACTGCAGAAGGACTATTTTGGTATCAGATTAAGTAATTAATTCCTTTATCATTTTTCTATATAACTTTCATCGTACAAATCTGATCCCAAAAGTGTACTTTTATGTTCAAAAGACTAATTCTTGCTTGTTTTAGGATTTCCTTTGCACCTGAGTCTGACATCGTAGAAGGACCATTCTAGTATCAGGATTGCAAGTACTCACCTTTATCATTTCTTTCTAAAATAACTTTTGGTGTGTGAATATCCCGCAAATTAACCCCTTAAAATTGCATTTCTTATGTTCAAAAAGACTACCTTGCCTTGTTTTAGGATTTGCACCTGAGTTCACATCGTAGAAGGACCATCTTCTGGTAATGATTGAAAGTACTAATTCTCTTTAATATCATTTTCTCAATAACTTTTGTGGATTATCGTACAAATTGATCCCCAAAAGTGCATTTTATGTCTAAAAAAGACTACTTTTTGCTTGTTTTAGGGATTTTAAAAATCTGAATATGACATCATCGCAGAAGGACCATTCTAGTATCAGATTGTAAGTAATTTAATTCCTTTATCATTTTCCCTCACAACTTTGGGATTATCGTACAAATTGATCCCAAAAGTGCATTTTTATGTTCGAAGGACTAATTTTTGATGGTTTTAGGGATTTTGCACCTGAGTCTAACATCGTAGAAGGACCATTTTGGTATCAGATTGTAAGTAATTAATTCCTTTTATCATTTTGCAAATAACTTTTATGATTATCGTACAAATTGACCCCAAAATTGCATTTTTAAGGTTTTGAAATGGACCTCACTTTTGCCATTTTAGGATTTTGCATCTGACCTCGAGACATCGTAGAAGGACCATTCTAGTATCAGATTGTAAAGTACCAATCTCCTTATTTTCTAAATAACTTTTTATGATTATCGTACAAATTGGACTCCCCAAAATTGTATTTTTATGCCTTGAAGGTTAATTCAATTTTTGCTTGTTTAGGGATTTCATGCACCTGAGTCTGACATCGTAGAATGGAGACCATTCTGTATCAGATTGAAAGTACTAATTCCTTTTATCATTTTCCCAATAACTTTGTGACTATCGTACAAATTGGATCCCAAAAAAAGTGCATTTTATGTTCAAAAGAGACTAATTTGCTTGTTTTAGGATTTTGCACCTGAATATGACATCGTAGTTTAATTCATTCTAGTATCAGGATTGTAAGTAATAATCTTTTATCATTTTCCTCAATAACTTTTGTGATTATCACAAATTGATCCCAAAAAGTGTACTTTTATGTTCGAAGGACTCAATTTTTTGATGGTTTTAGGGATTTTGCAATCTTGAGTCTAACATCGTAGAAGGACCCCATTTTGGTACTGGGGATTTCGTAAGTACCAATTCCTTTTATCATTTTTTAAATAACTTCTTTTATGATTATCGTACAAATTGACCCTCAAAATTGCATTTTTATGTTTTAGTTGACTAATTTTTGCTTTGTTTTAGGATTTAGCACCTGAAATTTGACATCGTAGAAGGACCATTCTTGGTATCAGATTGAGTAATTTTCAATTCCTTTTATCATTTTCTCTAATAACTTTTGTGATTATCGTACAAACTGATCCCAAAAAGTGCATTTTATGTCTCAAAGACTAATTTTTTGCCTTTGCCTTTGTATCTTGCACTGAATATGACATCGCAAGCGGACCATTCTAGTATCAGGATTGTAAGTAATTAATTCCTCGGACATTTTCCCAATAACTTTTGTGATTGTACAAATCTCTTTGATCCCATGCATTTTGGTGTTCGAAGGACTAATTTTTGATGGTTTAGGATTTTGCACCTGGTGCCCAACATCGTAGAAAGCATCCATTCTTTTTGGCACGTGATTGTAAGTAATTAATTCCTTTATCATTTTTAAATAACTTTATGATTATCAAAAGAAAATTGACCCCAAAATTGTGACATTTTTATATGTTTGAAGGACTAATTTTTGCTTGTTTTAGGATTTTGCAATCTTCATTCCATGACGTAGACCATTCTAGTATCAGATTGTAGTACTCAATTCTTTTTATCATTTTCTTAAACCACCCCGCATTTATCGTACAAATTGGATCCGTGAAAAAGTACTTTTATGTTCAAGGACTAAATTTTGATGGTTTCCAGGGATTGCACCTGAGTTCACATCTAGAAGGACCATTCTGTATCAATATTCATATGTAAACGTTTCTATTTGTGTATGTCTTACCATTTGGTAGGATTAATGTATCATTTGACCTACCCTGTATTGTTAATGACTTCCAGAGTTGAGGATAAGTATGTTCCAGGATGAGGCTTTTGCTCTTACTGTTACAGGAATTCCCCACCGCTTTGTTATTGCTAGTTGGTTTCCGGATGTGGAATTTCAGGATTTGTAGCGTTAGTGGTGGAGTTGTTGGGCCATTACAATATACCTCAAGACCCAGCCAAGGCCGACTTATAGTTCCATTACTCACAGGACCAAAATATCCTTCTGGGTGAGCTGACAAAGCTTCTTCTTTGACTTCCTCTTTTGGTTCTGATTGCTTTGTTGCATGTTTAGCAACTATTCACATCCGGTGACCTTCTTCATCATGTTTCACTTGGATATTATGCTGTAGAAGGTTGAATAATTGTTTCAGCTTTCATGCATTTGAATGTAAATATGCTCTGGGCTCCAGGGAAGCGTTGGGCCAATGTTGATTTGTGCGTAGCTTTAAGTTAGAATTTATGTACTGATACAAGCCTGAGACGACGTGCGGGCAGCCATTAAAATGTTTCGGTTATGTAGAGGAGTGAGAAATTAAGAATTTGCTGTTATGACATAGGCAACCCAACATACAGCTCTTTTATACCTGGAAAATATATATATAGTCTTACTATTAAGGTAAAATTATTAAAAACAACTATAATCTTTATTTATATTTATCAAAAAAATAACATAAAACGTTTAAAATCATGAGCAGCACAAATTTAAATAAATATTTACTTGTTATGATAAAATTATAATTTTGTTCCCAATGACTGATTTATACACCCAGTTGAATTCCCAAGGTCAAATCTAGTAAAAAAGTTTTTAAATCAAAAAACCTGGAGGAGTGGAAAATTAAGTATTTGCAGTTACAATGTAGGCAAACCCAACATACACCTCGATTTTAAATTCAGGCAATCACATATGGTTCACTATTGTTGCAAAATTATTAAAACAACTATAATCTTTATTTATATTTATCAAAATAAATATAAAACGTTTATAATCATGAGTTAAAGTACACATTCTAGTCAAATATTTAGTTGTTATAATAAAATTATAATTTTGTTTCACGAATGATTGCATATACACCCAGTTGAATTCCCAAGGTCAAATCTAGTAAAAACTTTTAAATCTTAAGAACCTTTGAAATTAAATCGGGTGTATAAATCTTTCAGATTTTGCACCTGAGTCTGACATCGTAGAAGCACCCATTCTTGCATCAGATTGTAAGTATTTCTAATTTCCTTTACTATTTTCCTAAATAACTTTTGCGGATTATCTCACAAATTAACCCTCTTAAACTTTACTTTATGTTCCTTGAAGACCTAATTTTGTTTCTGTTTTTAGGATTTGCACCCGAGTCTGACGTCGTAGAAGCACCACTTTGTAATTTCAGGATTGTAAGTATTTAATTTCTTTTTATCATTTTCCCAAATTACTTTTGTGATTATCTCACAAATAACTCCTGAAAATTGCATTTTTATGTTCGAAAGACTAATTCCTTTTGCTTGTTTTAGGATTTTGCACCTGAGTCTTCACATCGTAGAAGCAACCATTCTTGCATCAGATTGTAAGTATTTAATTTCATCATTTTCCTAAATAACTTTTGGTGATTATCCCTACAAATTCAATCCCTTCAAATTGCATTTTATGTTCCGAAAGACTAATTTTTGCTTGTTTTAGGATTTTGCAACCTGAGTCCACATCGTAGAACCAATTCCTTCTCTTTAAGGTATCAGTAGCTTAAATTTCTTTATCATTTTCTATATAAATAATTTGTGTGATTATCACACGGGGAAAACCTGCAAAATGCCATTTTTGTGCTTCGATATATGCTAATTTTGTTTGTTTTAGGTATCTATGTATAAACAAATTGTCCGCAGGACAAACGATTCTTTCATCATCAGAATGTGAGTAATGGTGGTTTATCAGCTCTTTATAAATAATTTGTGCGGGATTATCACAGGGGAAACCCAAAAATGTTACTTTTTGTGCTGCGATATAATTTTGTTTTAGTTCTAGGTGTCTAGCAGGCGAACAAATTGCCCTTAGGACAACGATTCTTTCATCAGAATGTGAGCAATTTGAGCTTGCCTTGGTCATTACGTACTTGTGTGGATTATCATACGGGAAACCTGGTGAAATGTCATTTTGCGTTTCAATATGCTAATTTTTGTTTGTTTTAGGTGTCTAGCAGGCGGTAAACAAATTCAGTTCTAGGACAACGATTTTTCATCAGAATGTGTGAGTAATGAATTTGTTTATCATTTTCATAAATAATGCATTATCACACGGGAAAACCTGCAAAAAATGCCACTTTTGGTGCTTCGATGTGCTAATTTTTGCTTTGTTTTAGGTATCTAGCAGTATGAACAAAATTGTCCTAGGACAACGACTTCTTTCATCAGAATGTGAGTAATGAATTTGTTTATCATTTTCATAAATAATTTGTGTGGATTATCATAGGGGAAACCCTGCAAAACAAGTCATTTTTGTGCTGCGATATTAATTTTTGTTTGTTTAGTGTCTAGCAGGCGAACAAATTGCCCGTAGGACAATGATTCTTTCATCAGAATGTGTGAGTAATGAGCGCCTTGTTTTATTATTTCTATAAATAATTTGTGTGGATATCAAGCTACCTAGAAACCTGCAGAAATAAGCCATTTTTTGTGTTTCTGATATGCTAATTTTGTTTGTTTTAGGTGTCTAGCAGGCGAACAAATTGCCCTCCTAGGACAACGACTTTTAATCAGAATGCAATGAATTTGTTTATCATTTTCTATAAAATAATTTGTGTGTGATTATCATTGATGTTCCTGCAAAAATGTTGTCATTTTTGTGCTCTTGATATGCTAATTTTTATTTGTTTTAGGTGTCTAGCAGGCGAAACAAATTCGTCTCTAGGACAAACGATTTTTCTACCAGAATGAAAGTAATGAATCGTTTTAAATATTTTCATAAATAATTTAAAGGATTATCATTATCGGGAAACCTGCAAAAAATGTTATTTTTGTGCTTCTCTGGATGTGCTAATTTTGTTTGTTTTGAGTGTCTAGCAGGCTAAAATCAAATCTGTCCCAGGACAACGATTCTTTTCCATCAGAATGTGAGTAATGAATTTGCTTATCATTTTCTTAGGCAAATAACAAAAGGACAATACTACGGGAAAACCTAGAAATGTCATTTTTTGCGTTTCTTGATATGCTAATTTTGTTTGTTTTGAGTGTCTAATAGGCGAAATAAATTGCCCTAGGACAACGGGATTCTTTCATATCAGAATGTGAGTGGTGAATTTGCTGGATCATTTTCAATAAATAATTAGGATTATCACATCGGCAAACCTGCAAAATGTCATTTTTGGTGCTTCTGACGTGCTAATTTTTGTTTTGTTTTAGGGTGTATAGCAGGCGAACGAAATGTCCTAGGAACATCTCCTTAAATCAGATTGTGGGTAAGTATTGGAGACTTGTTTATATCGTTTTCTATAAATAAATTGCTTGATGGCCATTTAACATCAGTGCAAATCTCATTTGTGTACTTCGAAATGTTAATTTTGATGATTTGTATTAAATTTGGTCCTATTATGATATTGTAGGAATTGAAATCTTTGTTTCTCATCCTTGTAGCTTCAAATTTCTATGTTTGATAGCGAATGAAAAGTAAATTAAAATTATGTTATTTCAAAATATAAGTAGACGCATTGCAGATTCTGTCTTAATTGTTTCAAGTTCGTGGGTCCCAAACCAGATGGCGATTGTGATCATTGATTAAAATCGTGTTACAAGCATAATTATCACACCTCAAAGTGTATATTTTCGGTAATTACTTCACTGCAGCCCCACTGCAGCTGAATTCGCAATCGAAAGAAGTGTACGTGAGTAAAAAGCGTCGTCGAGAGGTGTCGGGTGTTATTTCGGGTGTGAACAGGCTTAGATATTGTGCGCGAATATTTTTCTCAAGGAAAAAGAAAGAAATCTTAAAGATGCGTGCTGTTTGTGCAGCCTACATCGTCGTGCTGGCTCTCCAAGGGCAGCTTTCAAGTGCGCAGGTATTATTAATCGCAGTAATTGAATATGGAAAGTGTAAACAATGTGTTTTTGCAGAATGTAACGGCAACGCGCTGCAAGGTTCCAAACAAGGCACCGGAGAATATTGAAAAAGTGATCGCGTTATGTCAAGAAGAAATTCAACAGACGCTCATTGCAGGTAAAATATTTAATTATTACAATTAAATGCTTAACGTTCTGATTATTTATTTACTGAGTTGTTCTAAATTAAAAATTATGCAATTTCTCACTCTAAAAACTCTCAACTCATAATATTACATCATTTGGTTTCTCTTCGATCGATTGATCGGTTATTACTCAATCCGCGAGCGAAATTTTAATGTAATTTTATTAAATTTAATCTTCAGAGGCATTAGAGGCTCTCAACGTACAAGAAGCTGTCATGTTCGCGCAAAATGATGAAAAACCCTTGAACGAAAACGACGGCGACGAGAAAGTGCGCAGAAAACGTTCGTATTTTAGCGAGGACGAGCAGAAAATCGCCGGAGTAAGTAACATTTTCAAATAAATCACACTATAATCACACTAATGCATAATATTAATTTAAACGTAAATTTATTATTGCAGTGTCTTTTGCAATGCGTGTTTCGTCGTAAAAACGCTGTAAGTATTAATTTGAACATTAACTTTCGAAAACAAAGCAAAATAAAATAATAATCATTCGTGGAAACAATTGTTGAGTGCGGTCAGTCAATTGACCGGAAACTGCGCTCCAATTTGAAAAAAATATTGTGAGAAACTAGTGAAATTACTACGGCTTTATGTTAATTGAAAATTACAGCTGAACGCGCTGGGATATCCAACCGTCGAGGGCATGGTCCATCTGTACACCGAGGGAATCGATGAGAAACCATACGTTTTGGCGACAGTACAAGCTGTGCACACGTGTCTGAACAAAGTGCACATCGTCGTCGATCAGAACGAGAAAAACACCGAGCGTAGCGACCAAGCAATTGACACATCCAACAAATCGCATTCCAAAGGTATACAATTGACAACGAAATTATTCCGCGTTCCGCTTTCGCAACCACACATTAATCAATTACATTGATTGCTGGGTTATCACAAAAACAAGATAAGACCCTTATGATGAGTTATGGAATTGTTTCAGTGATTGGGACAACATGTGAAGTCGCCTATCAAGTGTTCGATTGCGTCTCCGATAAGATACAAGAATACTGCGGACAGTCACCTTGAAACGACGAAAATATGATCTTCACGTGGATATTGTGTGTAAAGTGTGTTGAATTCGTATAAAATATGTAGATATTTCAATTAGCCGTCGCGCACTGCTCACGATTAGCAATGGTAATGTGTATTGTAATTGCTCGTAATTAATTTCTGCATGTACCTGCTCGCGAATGTAAATGTAATCAATTATTCAGCCAAGATCTCCTGCTTCGCATATATAATACTATCTATGTGTGTACTTATAAAATATACAAGAAAACTAATAGGTTTAATATTTATTTTACCCTGAACGTGTTATATAATTCAATTTAGAAAGGAATTATCTTAATCCTAACTAAGATTATAAATGCAATCGTTGATATGTTTGTTTATGACGTTGCTACGCTTCTCACTATTATAGATATTTTGATTGTCAATATTTCGTAAACCAAAATGGATGAAAAGGAACGAATAAAAAATTCAGAATCCTGGTGGAATTCTTTAGAAGAAAAGACAAATCACGAAAATTCCGGATCAGAAATTGACTTTAATGAAAACAAATACAAAATAATACACCAGGTCACGTTTTAAAACCCTATAAATAAATAATTTTTAATTTAATTAGTGATAACCCGAAATAAAGATGTGTTTACATTGAAGATAAGATCGAAAGTTCAATGAAACACGTTCACGCGCACATTAGCATAACATAGTACAATTTACGCCAATTCACTTTACTATAAATCGTCCTTAGGAGACGAAACGGAACTCATTGCCGGTATTGTATAATTCCAATTCCCCAGCACACGTGGTGGCAAACAATGAGCGCGCCGGAACAATATGGGAAAGATGCGAGCGGCAGGCGGACATGCGATGAGAACTTAATTGTTAAATTAGTTAATATGTTAAATGTAAACTCGATTCTAATGCAAAACATCACGCAGTCATCAGAAATACCAACATTCTTTCCTTCCAACCAGGAATTAAGCAGCTTAAATCATTAAATTCATTAAAATTAACTAATTATTACACACAATATTAAGGTTATTCCCAAATTTAATTTCAAAAGCTGTAAACATTATTTTTTTATTATTAACGAAAGATTAACTAGAGAAAAATTATTAATCTAGAGATAATGAAATTTTGCACTCATATTTTAAACCATAAGGAGTTGTTAATGTCCAAAATAAAACAATTGAATTGAAAGTAAATTTAATGCATCCATTTTCTTTATTCTAAGGTCAAAAATAAAAATAAAACCATGTAAGGTTTGTAATGAATTGAATTTTCGACCTCGCGCAAACAAACAGTGAATCAAATAAAGAAATTAAGACGAATTATATAACGAATAGCCCAGCACGCACGAATTCCTCCCAAAATATGTCTTAGGACCTGCTTAATTTACATTTTCCATGAATCTTCAGACAGACCACATCCGTACCCACCTGTGGTGTAGAATACACACCAAGTGTTTAAAATTAGAAAAAAAAACATCTCATTGTAATAATTTTCGTAAAAAAACAAATACTAATGATTGCCAGTAACCAGTATACCCATCTCGCATGTTATGACTGGGTATATCCGCTAATTGCGCACCAGGCGAAGCGTGAAGCGCCTCTGTTCTCCAAAGGACATCTGAAAATCTTCACGCAAGACGTCCTCCTCGGAATACCCGCGTCGAATCACAATTAAAACACCTAAGATGGAGGATGGAGGATGCATATATGAGTTTGAGTACCTCCAAAATGAATGCAAAATGTTTATGCAAGGAAGGAGAACAATGGTGTGCGAGATGAGTATAAAAACGAATTCGGGATTAAAGATGCCAGTATTAGTTGATAGTTTTTCGCGGTGTACGAGTGTGTAAAATCAAAAGAGTGCCAAATTCAGCAATGAATCACGTTAGTATTTTTTTGTGTGCCAAATAATCAACAAATACGGATTTAAAGTGTTTTGCGAGTCTAACAATATTTTAAACGCGTTGGAGTTGCGTTTTATCATCGAAACCAGACGATAATAATAAATTATTCCAAGTTTGGGCAATAAACGAGATATACACTTATCAGTAGCGTACAAAAGCAATATTTCTATTAAAATTCGATATTTCTGACCTTTAACTTTGTGCCCAGAATATCACAAAACACAAGTTAATTTCGAAACAATTGTTTGCCGCTGAAACAATTGCTGTAATCGAATTCGAATTGCAATTATTATTTGTAATTGTTTCCTGTTATTGTTTGACGCAAAAACATTCATAGCTCTGCATAAATATTAATTTTTCATGCTGATATTTGATAGAAGTTACAGTGGCCTTCACGCCCGGGAACACCGGCACTTCCTGCAGTTCTTCTTGCGCTATTTGCGGTGATGATGATATTGCTGGCGCCATCTACGGACGCGCAGGAGGACTATAATATTCAACACAACGACGGATCGTATGAATTCGGCTACGAGAATGAAAACAATTTCCACCACAGCAAAGCCAACTCTAGAAATGTTGTACGTGGTGAATTTGGAGGTCGCAACCCTAAAACAGGAGGGGTGGATGTAACGTCATACACAGCAGGGCCTCGAGGGTATAGGCCACGTGGTAGTAATATCGCTAGAAAGTTTGATCAAAGCCAAGTACGGCGGGGACCAATTGGATCCAGGGATGATCCTTATTATGACCCAAATGAAGATCCAAGCTATGACTTTGGGTTCAAGACCAGGACTTATCAAAGAAAAGAAAGTAAGATCTTTCTTTCCAATTTGTATGACCTATAAATTCTGATCAAATGTTGCATGTTATTAGGTGCCAATAGATTGGGCGATGTAAAAGGGCAATATAGCTACACAGACGATGTGGGTGAACGTCACAATGTGGAATACATCGCAGGAAAGAATACTGGCTTCCATGTGAAAACACCCTTCCCAGATTCCAACCCAAAGGCTTATGGCCCGCTGTTCTTTAATGGCAGAGGTCGTCCCATCCCACGTGGGAGAACTTCCATACAACGTGGTACCGATGGCAGTTACAGATTTGTCGCTGCTGGTCCTGACCAACGCCGCACAGAGGTCAGTGATTCCGAAGGCAACGTACGCGGGTCTTACACCTATCTCGACGACAAAGGTGTTCAACATTCGGTTCATTACATAGCAGGACCTGGTATTGGTTATCGGGTACTAAAGAACGTCAATGGACCACATCTACCATCAGTGTATCCATTCACAGGCCCCAATATTATTCCACCAGATTTTTATAATTATATAGATAAACATTCACAAGGGGATGTTTTTAACGCGCCTGAAGAAGGTCCAACTGGACCTGGGAGTGATTACGGTACAGATTACGAAGCTGATGGTGGTTATGGATCAGGCAGACCAAGCAGACCTAATAGACCAAATAGGCCTGGTGGTAGTAGACCCAGTAGACCTAGACCCAAACCGTCTGGAGCGGTACCAAGACCCAGACCTACCGAAAGACCTGCAAATACTCGTCCATCATATGACTACGATGATGGTGGAGATTTGGGAGGTGATGACCTCTTTGGTGGTGGTACAGGAAGTGGCAGTACCACTGCAAGACCACCTGGTAGTACTGGAAGACCATCAACTGCTGGAACAACAAATTGGTACATTCTCCGGAGAATACATACAGGAGGGAGGAAGCGGTACTGAGGTGGCGGTGCAGGTGGACCTCCTGGGGAGCAGCTGGAGGAGGAGGGATGATTTATGATGACAATGCCGATGACTTATTCGGTAGTGGTCCTTCCATCTCCACGTCACGACCAGGCTCATCCACCTCAAGACCTACCCCCAGGCTCCACGCGACCTCGCCAAATTACGACACAGGCGCTGATGATGGAATGACGGGGATATCAACAACTTAGATGACGGACTTTTCGGAGGTAGTCCCGGGTGTCAGCTCTAATCTAGGCGTGACCGGCACACAAAACCTCACGTTATTTCCATTACAGGTGCAGGTGGTAAGAAAACCATCGTCACGAACCTCGGCGATCGGGTCTTTAGCGTACCGCCTGGAGTATCAGTACACGCACACGTGCAATCCATCGATTTGTATCCCTACGAGAGCAAAGTACCCACACCAGCAGATCAGGTATCGAGCAGAGACCACTCGTTTTCAGAGATTAACAACACGACAAGTAAGTAAAGACGATGAAACTTGTCACGGTACAGACCACAACATTCATATCTCTTAAACTAAAAGAGATAGCTACCAACGAATTGTTGATTATAAAAGATTGGAAGATTCTCAATCAGATAAAAATATACAATAATTATATTTCCTACAGTAAAAGTTCGAAAAACGCGACTAAAAGTGCTAAAAAGTGACATTTTGCAATTTTTGCCCATTTTATTCAATCGCGAATATCTCGTAAACTAAAAGAGATAATTAAGTTCTGATCGCAGCGTCTTAATCTACGGACCAATCTCTATCAGATAGAATAGTTAAAACGGAAATCGGTGAGATGAAATTTTCAATCTTAAGAAAAAAATTGCCAAGGGGGGGTGCTTGATACTTTTTTTCGACGATTTTCAAAAATTCATATCTCTTAAACTAAAAGAGATAGCTACCAACGAATTATTGATTATGAAAGATTGGAAGATTCTCAATCAGATAAAAATATACAATAATTATATTTCCTACAGTAAAAGGTCGAAAAACGCGACTAAAAGTGCTAAAAGGTGACATTTTGCAATTTTTGCCCATTTTATTCAATCGCGAATATCTCGTAAACTAAAAGAGATAATTAAGTTCTGATCGCAGCGTCTTAATCTACGGACCAATCTCTATCAGATAGAATAGTTAAAACGGAAATCTGTGAGATGAAATTTTCAATCTTAAGAAAAAAATTGCCAAGGGGGGGGGTGCTTGATACTTTTTTTCGACGATTTTCAAAAATTCATATCTCTTAAACTAATAGAGATAGCTACCAACGAATTATTGATTATGAAAGATTGGAAGATTCTCAATCAGATAAAAATATACAATAATTATATTTCCTACAGTAAAAGGTCGAAAATCGCGACTGAAAGTGCTAAAAAGTGACATTTCTCTATTTTTGCCCATTTTATTCAAACGCGAATATCTCGTAAACTAAAAGAGATATTTAAGATCTGATCGCAGCGTCTTAGTCTACGGACTATACTCTATCAGATAGGATAGTTAAAAGGGAAATCTGAGAGATGAAATTTTCATTCTTAAGAAAAAATTGCTAAGGGGGGGTGCTTGATACTTTTTTTCGACGATTTTTGATAATTCATATCTCTTAAACTAAGAGTGCTAGCAACCAACGAATTGCTGATTATGAAAGATTGGAAATTTCTCAATCAGATACTAATATAAAATAATTATATTTCCTACAGTATTTGCAACACGCAGTGGAAGACGATAAATCAAAACAACGTAAATACAAACTAGTGGAGGACGCAGAATTTAAAAAAATATAATTGAATTATAAACTTACCAATGCAAAAGTCATGGGACTCCAAGACACGGCCGGTACTGTAAATAAAAAAAGAAAACATAAGTTAAAACAAAAATATTTCACAAGATTCAGTAATATTATAATCACACAGCAAAGAAAAACAAACAATCTGTGCTGTTTAGTTAAAAATTTCTTACACCAGCACGATGGGTGGGTCATTCTAATGATGACTATCAAATCAACCTGGGGGCGATACACTTAACCGGCATTTATAGACAAAACACGCGCAATCAGTACATAACATTACTATAGCCGAAATTAAATAGTCGATTTATGATCGAATATAATGCGAATTTGGAAAGTAGGTGTCCGGACAAACAATACGAGTCGCGTAAAATATTGGATCAACCAGAAACCGGCACGAAACTGGCTGCAAACTGTGCAAGCATCGACGCGACAGTTTATGATAAGAAAGCAAGAGATGCGCACAGCTAGTGCGTCGATGGCACGCGACCTTGTCCGCGAATCGCTTTGGCACGTCACCTGCGCTCAAAACTAAACTAACATGCGCCAACATGCGACGTAAGGGGATGTCATGCGTTGCATTCTCGCGATAAGAAAGTATAAGTTGTGTTCAAAACAAACACAATTCTCGTGTTGAATACTCGCGCTTGCTGATAGCTAGAAAACAATACATGATATTTTACAATTTTTGTTAATGTTAGGGCGATTGCCCGATTTTACACAAATTATTTTAGCGATATTTAATTCACTATAAAATAAGCTAGTTAAATTGGAAATCTAAGAGAACAAAAAAATCATCCTCATGCGGTTCCCTAAATACGAGTCACTTCTACCGATGAAATATGATCAATATGCAGTGGCGTAGCGTGCCTTGTCGGGGCCCCGTATAAAAAAATTTTTTGGGGGCCCTTATATGGAGGTAAAGGTTTTTCCTTACACACTTTGGGGGCCCCCGTGGCCCGGGGGCCCCGTATAATTGATACGGCAAATACGGCGGTAGCTACGCCCCTGTCAATATGGTTGAGAATATTATTTAATTTACCTACCTACGGGTTAGTATTGTAAAACTTCCAACGTAAACGGCATCCGTCGGCACCCCGCTCACGAACAAATACACAATATTTGCATTTCACGAACATCTTATAAGCGATAAATCATTAGCGAGACACAATAGTCAGTAATAATCACTAAGAACACCGATAGTAATACGAGTTATTGAATTAAATCCAAAGATAGGAGAATCGCGACGACCGCGTGCGAACCATCCGTCGGATACGGCAAAACTAATTTTATTCCTGCAGCGTGAGCAAACGATACACGCGACGCCATCACACGGTTGGGTATATTGTACAAAACTATACCCGAATATCGTGTGCGAATCACCTGACAATAAGAGATAAGAACAAACCGGTAGAATTCCAGTGCGACGTGAGATCGCAAGGCTGTTTAGACACTACCACATACAAACAATGGACGTGCATGTTTGTTAATAAAATATAAATGTTTGTTTACCTTTTCTTAAGTGTTCAAGTTACTTCGAAACAATTAAATCTTAATTCAGGTAAAATAAAAAAAAACATTAGAATATAATTGATCAGTTTGAATTAATTTAGTCGCCCTTACAATTACAATCGCACGCATCATATATAGTTATATTTTCCTGGTTGTAACTTTGCAACGCGGAGCAAACCAAATCAGTAAATAAAAATCATATAATTAAATTCCTTGCAGCTATAAATCCTTAAATTATTATATATTCATATACGCACATAATCGTAACGGCTTTATTTGCTGCAAAAATTATTGCAACCAGATACAAAATGCAATCATTCGCGGCGCGTAAACTATTGTAATTTATTTCTATGGATAATTTATTTCCACGATTTTCAAATGGCAGAATCTTAATCTACGGACAATTCTCTATAAAATGAGCAAGTTAAATGAGAAATTTAAGAGATGAAATTTTAATTCATAGCAAAAATGAGCAAATGGGAGTCAGCTATACATTCATCTTCGAACGGTGCCCTGAACACGAGTCACTTCTACCGCAGCCCTTGTACGGTGCCCTGAATACGAGTCACTTCTACCGCTGCTCTCTTTTAATTAAAAACGCAAGCGAACAACGGATCAAAGAATATAAAAGTCTTGTCTTTAGCAAATTGTTTATGAATTATTCTCGACGTCTCCTATTTTCCCAATTTGAATACCTTATCTTATAAAGAATTTTCCGAAGATTTAGAATTTGGAAAAAAACTAAACCAAACTTAAAACTTAGTTTGAGATGTATCAACCAGTTACGCGACTATCTTATGTATTTGCAACACGCGGTGAAACAAAATAAATCAAAACAACGTAAATACACACAAATCGAGAACGCAGAAATTATAACGAAAAATATAATTGAATTAAGAACTAACCAAAGCAGAACTCATGGACTCCAAGGCACGGCAAATACTGCAAGTAAAAAGAGAAAACAAAACATTATTTACTACCATGTGAAAATAAATTTTAGTTCCATCGGAACGCAATCATTGAATTAAAATTCTTGTTATTCGAATAATAATGATAAGAATGACAATAATTACCAGGTTGTACATTAGTCCATGCTCCTCTGTTGATGACACAAATCAGTCTCTGTTTGTTTACAAATACCAATTATTGGCATTCACAAAATATCACCGGCTGTCGCCCGTCGCTCGACGGCATCGGACTCAAAAACACGTGAATAATTGAAACACGCAAAATTTATAATTAAGAAGATTACACACGCGATAAATAGTTGATAACATATCAAACACGTTTATTAACACTCCACCTCGTCGTTCCGGCTATGATCAGAAAATATAACGCGATTTAGCCAACTTGTATTAAAGAATAACAACACGAGCCGAAAGTGCGGAATGTGTGCTCGCCGTTATCGCGTAACTGATGCAACAAAACAAAATGCACTCGTTGAATATTTTCAGTTAATAATACTACATCCTTTTTGTGCCATCTGGATGACACTTTATAATGAATTCTCACAAAACAACAAAGTGTTTCAACAGTATGGCGCGCATGTGTGTCAGTGCGAAATTATGTATGAGGCAGTGAGTGGTCACGCACTTAGATAGCTACGTCCGTGTAATACACGTACGCGAAAGTGTGCATGCACCACCTGGTCTAAAAGAATGGCAGTTTAGTACACAAATGCAATAAGTTAAACCTAGATGAGGTGAGAGATGTTCTACATTTAAAAATCCCGTGGCTTGCTGTCGTTTCCAATATTAAATCATAAATGGTATTATATCAGATTTCTTCCTACAACAATTAAATACAACTCGATAGAGAATTTAATTCTGCATTTTTATACCCCACGTTCAAGTTTGTACGACGCCTCGTTTACTCACAATAACTTTTAATTGCGTTAATTCAATAAAAGCCAAATATAATTTATTAAGTAGGTACATACGAAAAAAAAATCTTTTTGATTTGCTCATAATTCAGGAAACCAAGGAGAGGAGATATATTTTACATTAAATTTCATTTATTACGTTCGGAGCGTGTCAGTCGTCATTTTTTCAGATTTATAAAAATTTTTAGTAGCAATGTCCATTACTTTCATAGCGGATATGGCCTGTTTTGCAAGCACACACCCCTTTTTGACGACTTGAATCCAATTGAAAACTTTCGCCTGGGGCGCATGGACCAATTGTACCTGCAAAAAATGTTTGCAAAAAGGTAAATTTGCCTAGGATCCGAATTAAGATGCTATGTACCTATTTCAAAACAGAGATCAGTGTCATCATGATAATGCGGCAGAAATGTATGGCACCCGCAAGTTTTGTCCGGTAAGAAAATTTGCCCAACTTCTTTACACGGGCCTTTCGTAAAGTGCTCAAAACAGCCATGTTTTTGACCGTAAAAGTAGTCGGTGAGCTCTTGCTTGTTGTTGCATTTGCAAACTGAGAGGCCGTGCGAGTCCATGGTGAGCAACTGCCCTTTCGCACAAGGACCACGCGTTAATCTTTCATAGCACTTGCCCGTTTTAGGCCAAAATAATTGATTTATGTTCGAGCAACTTTCCATCATTTGGCACTTGCCCCATTCTCGTCTGTCTCTAAAAATACAACATTTCATTAGAATAAAACGCACATGGTGGCTAATACTATGTACTTTGTAGTTCTAGCAATGTCAGGGGCAAAATAATGATACTTTTCGCAGGGCCCAGTGGTGAACAGTTCGTAGCAACGACCGTCTCTTGCCGATTGTGCGGTATTCGGCGGACATTTGCATTGTGCGTTTAATTTTTGCTGTTGACCAGAACCACTTGCTTCAGGACTCAGTTCCATGTCTTCTGGGCAAGGATAACCTTTCTGAAATATAAACAGGTTAAAATTGCGTAGGCATCATTATTAATGAATGTTATACAACAATTCAATTTATCAGTTATTATTACTATGAGACAGGCGTAAAGAACGTGATGAAATTCACTTTTACTCAGTATGTGAGCAAAGGTCGTCAACGTTACGTTACTTTTCAACATTAAACATGCTTGCGAAATTCTCAGTACATTTCTGAATAATTAATGAATGCAAATGTGGATGAAAACTACAATCGCGGAAATAAACAGGCTAATTACGTTGCCAATAAATGCGAAAACCGATGCGCATGCTGAATGTTATGTAATATTTGAACTTGCAACAAGTTAAGGCGTTACACAATTTTGCTACGTAAATAGCACGCGCCTTGATAAAAATGCATTTTAATTAAGCATTTTATAATTGATTTATTCGTATAACTGATGAAATTATTATTCCTTGGCATTTATAAAATTATTTGCTATTCTTATATAATATATGACATTTACATATTGCAGGCATCAATTAATTCAAACAGGAAATAAGTGCAGAAATTACGCGTAATTCTGTGACAATTACCTATGTTATATAATTGACAATTATTACGCAGAAATCGTTAAGATTATTAATTAAATGATTAATTTTTTAGTTATTCGAATTTCACTTCTTATCTGATTGTTGTTATTACCTGAAATATTTTGTAACACTTGCCGTCGTCAGGCCAGTAAAGCAGTTGCCAACCACGGGGTTGATTTGCGCAAGGATTGAGCATTGGATTTGCCCATGGCGGAGGCGCCACCGCCGTCCACGCTCCGGTCAAGCAATAACTCAGGAAACATGTCCAGAAGAGCTGCAAACAGTGGTGCAGATTAGCATATATTCATAAATAACAACAATGGAAAGTATTGCATCACTGAAACAAAAACTACAAGCAAAGAAAGTAAAAAATTATGCATCGGCATGTGTCACATCAGAAGCAAGTTTTGTTTTACAAGTGCACTACACTTGGGTTTTCTCGAATTAATTTCAGAATTCCACTTTCATCTGGCGGCAGTAATAAATTACCTATTAGTACAATTGAGTTTAACACATTAACTTCCAAAGTCAAAGCTTTCATTCGCAAATTTTTAATTTTACGCTCTGTTCTTTATTAGCGCGTCACGTTGTAAATTTTAATTATTTATAGTTATGGTTTTACAACTATAATATTTCCAAGTAATTTATTGTTAAACTCCATAAATAATAAATAGTGTTTGCCAAGGTTTATCAATTTTTTAAAAGCGTCACCATTTTATGAACTGAAGTGTCGTATTGTCAATCAAGCAAATAAGTTTATTGCAGATGTCAGCAGTAAATCCCCAGGGACGCCTCACAAATCAGAATGTAATTTTAACTTTTAAAAGATCGTAAATTATAGTTTTATCTGATTTACACTTCTGCTTATTTCTCATCTTCGCATGCACGGATTTATTCTAATTAGTTTCGAAAGGATGCGCAAATCGGTAAAATATTAATGCAAGTGGAAAGCGTCATTAAATCGATTTTCGTTCAGAATTATTATTACCATCGATTTACGAGTAATTACTTAACGTAATCCTAACAAAACAGCAAGTAATTTGAAATTTACACATAATTGTCTATAAAACGTTGGGATTTAATCCACTAATATAATAACATTTTATTGAGACTATTAACTGAGATAAAAAATTTCTTATCTCGCAACTGTGGCCATAAATTCATATTTATACAGAGCTCTAACATAAAAAATAAGAAGAAGATATCACATACGAGTAATTCACATTCATAGTGTTAGATGTACTTTCCTTTAGATGTCGAAATATAACTTATTCAATTACAAGGCACCTTTGAATTGAATTAATTATTGTAGAATTAAACAAACATTAATTTCAACAATGTTTAACTTTCTTCCTACTTTATTTTTATTTATTTCCCGGAATGTTTCCTACACTAAAATAAATTAAAGTTTGGTAATAATAAGTTGCTCAACAATATGTTAAATTTATCGCATCACACCCGCATATTACACAATCATCTTTGCTTTATTCGTTTCGTTCTGCGATTACTTCTTTCCTTCTCTGTTTGATTTGATTGTGGTTGCACGTTTTGTTGGGTAATTTATACGGAAATTCACAGAAATATCGAAGATTACGTACGTACGAGATTCGGAAGATCCAATTGTTTAACGCGTAACAATAAAGTTGTAAAAAACGTCGCAATGCAAACCGGAACACCACGATGATGGAATAAAAATAAAAGTTAAGCTTACACCAACCATTACAACTATAAAAAAGTCGTAATGTGAAAATGATATAATATACAATACTATTTCTAAAACACCGTGATATTAGCACATGCAGAAGAAGTTGAAGAAGATATTTAGCGCGATTAACAATGGATAAAGAGTGAACATTGTAGGAGGGACCGGCATTAAATTGCTATGAGAGGAAACTAAATGTCGATGTGTATTTTGCATTATAAGGCTTGTCATGCCTTGAGAAAATCAGAACAATAGAAAGACGTTGGATGACGATACCACGGCAGCCTACGAGGTCGTGAAGATGTGTGGCACATTCCAGGACGATGTTGATGTTGCTGATTTTACTTTTTGATTATAAACATTTATAGGCTTAAGTTTTAGTTTAGAATAATTAACAATTGACGTAATATTTCTTTGACTATTTTTCATCACTAATTCTTGGCAATTTAATTTTTTTAACTTCAGTTGACAGTGCAAATGAAGTAAAACGAATAAACCAGCTAAACAATAGAAGTAGGTACAACGCGGAGGTTTATCGTCAAAGTGTGTGCGCGAGCATATGAATATAAACGCAGGAAAGCAATCGGCGGAGAAAGTAACATTACATACTGCGCGTTTATGTGCAGCGACATGAAATCTGCCCAAGACCAAGACCGAACGATAAGCGGCACGTACATGGATACTTTATATTAGGAAATTTGTATCATTTCACGTCGTGGTATATGGCAATGGGTATTATTTATGTGGCTGTGCATTCGTGAATTATATAAACTTCTTCGGACATGTAACATTCACAAAAACTGCGATAATCACAACTTGCTCTTTTACTTTTGCTAATTGTTGAAAAATTAATATTCTCGGCTTCCTACTAATTCTGAAAGTTCAAGGTACATAAAATGTAAAATTTTGAACAACTCTAGACGCATATATTGTGTAAGTAGTGGTTTAAACCAGCAAGTTTTTATATGTTTTTGTTGGAGCATGATATAAATTACATCATATTCAAGTTTGAGGTCTAC
The DNA here is from genome assembly GCF_025399875.1 of Dalotia coriaria. Lineage (NCBI taxonomy): Eukaryota > Metazoa > Arthropoda > Insecta > Coleoptera > Staphylinidae > Dalotia > Dalotia coriaria. The sequence goes on from NW_027045447.1 coordinate 12,179,661, forward strand.
AAAGAACATCCGCATGAATATAATTATAGCTTAATATAAAGTTATGAATATATACCTGAGTGAAAAGGAAGCACGGTTTTTTGTGAGCCTAAATCCCGCCGTAAATTAATAATTTGTTTAGATTAGTGGTCGATGCGGATACAATATGATTATGCAATTCAAGTGGTTCGTGTTCTTTACCTTTACCTTATGCAGAGAGCACTTTAACCGGCCTGCAACATCCGCGTCATCGTCATCAAATGGTATGCGTGTGCGTGTCGCAATAGCACAACGTTGAACGGTTTTCCAACGAAATCGAAAACGAAAGCTCAAGACCTCGGACCTCGGGCGGTACGATAAAAATCCAAAGCAAGGAAAAATGTACGCACATATAGCGTATGAATGCCGAAAAAGGTCAACAAAGGATGAAAGGGAGCAATGCACTCTACGCCTCTACACGTACCTAAGGTCGGCCTTTCTTTTATTTCTGCTTAAAATACGTCTTCTCGAAAAACGTCACCTTTGTGCGTGAGCAAAGACCACTCGATAATGTAGGAGAGTCGTGAGTTATACGATGGTTGTTCCAACTTCAGGGACAATTCAATTAGAGTTTCAATTAGAAATAGTTTCTATACTTTCGATTTCTTGTAAACCAAAGTTGTGCACAAAAACTTAAGACAATTGAATTTAAGTCGAAACTGAGAGTAATATGACGGATTTAGCACATGCTATATTTAAATAACCAAGAAGTAATAAGCTCGCGGGCAAATGCTTGTGTTTTAATATATTACGAATTTAATGCGCTCTTGTATAATTTTGAGGTGTGGCGCCAAACCGCAAGATTTAATGTGCCAGAAAATATTAGTCCTTTCTTGCCCGTGCTGACCAATATTATAATTTTTATATAAATCAGCAGATGCTACAGTACAGTAGCAATTATTAAACTTCCGACTTAGTCCATATACGCACATATTTAATTATAAATATTGTATCATTGTAATATATTTATTTATTCGATTAAAGCTTTCTCATAAATCTGATAAACGTGTTTTCGAAAAGTTTGTAAAAATAAAGGAAATATAAAAATCTCTCCGTATAAGGCGCGTAAATCACAGTTGTATGCACAACTTCACGAGTGCCTGAGATTTTCAAGTAGTATATCAATAAAAGGAAACCAAGGTTAATAAAATACTATTGATTCTATTATTGTTTTTGTGAAATAAGCCATGATACTGCAGAAAATTATATAAATTAGTATACCGATATTATCTTAGGAAGTAAATGTGGAAACAATGAAGTGAAAATGCTATACCATGCCTCGCCTAAATAACAATGATTAGACTATGTTTTTGTTTCAAGAGTCCGGTCGAATGGAAGCCAATAATAGCAGTAGTGCTGCCTTGGCCTGCGCAAATTCAATGAACTTCAATGCTTCAAATCACTTCTAACGCAATCCCGAGTAACAGTCAGCAATCACTGATTATGATCAAACGTGCATAAGAAATTTAAACAAACTCTCAGTGCTAAGTCACGTTTTACGATTGTTTCATTACTCTGCGCACGCGAATAAATCACACCGAAAGAACCGCATCAATATTAAGATACTTCAGAGGTTTGCTTGCACTTTGGCACCCGCATTTATTGTCAATCAGCAATTGAATGAATTTGCAAATTAATATCGTGATGATAGATCACTAGACTGATGAAAATTTGAATCGCGGTTCTTTGTTATCTATGCGAAATGAATCAATTAACTTGAACGTTCAAAGTTAACGCACGAGCGTACACCTAATTTGGCGCATTGTGAAGAATTGAGCCAAGGTTTTCTCGCCTTTTGTCATGAATAACAAAGTTACACATGGACATGCGCAAGCAATATCAGCAATTAAAATATTGTTGACACTCTGCAAACCTCTGGAAGGGCCATAAATTAATCAATCTTTCAAGACCCATGCAGCTGCATTTATTTTGGTTGTAATTCCTGGCTGCTGACATTAATTGCTTAATTAATTAAATTTCAAACACGGTATAAGTTTGAAAGCATACGGATCCACTCAAACGCCGCACGGAAGAAAAGAAAAAAACGAACATGGATAAAACTAAGCACACATGTAATATCCAAAATGTGTTCTTTGAAGCTCGCGTACAAAATTTCACTTCTCGGTGGCGAAACTCTGTTTTTGTCGACAAATTGACGCGTCGTTGTAACCGCAACTTTTTCAGATTGTTTCGTACACGTGTATGTTTATAAATAATTTACGAATATTATAATAAAATAATAATAAAGCTTCATGCAGCATGTTTTATATTAAGACATCTTTAGTTATGTGCTGCGTTTTGCAATTTTGACTGAATGAATCACCTATATAAATACGCGTGATGCACTTGAACCGTTTGTTGTAGTGTTAATGCTAATCCACATAAATTAAACGCAATTTTCTACACGTAACGAAGTGAAGCGCAAAATTTGAAAAATGAAATTATTCGATAGACAATAACTGATAAAAAATACTTAGAAAGTATATTACACTTATTTTTGAAAAAAACAAAAGATTAAATTTCAAATCCAGCTTAATTGTTGCCCAACTTAGTATAGAAATTATACTCGATCCGAATTTGTTGTAAGTCGTTTGATCTTTCGCATTTCACGATTGTTGGTGCAAGAAAATCGAAGGCAATGTCAGCCACATGCAATGCAACAACGCAAACCAATTTTATGCTTTTGTTCACACAAACGTTGCTTGGTTTTTTCTCCTCGCTTCAACAATGTATACACGTACAAAAGTTTCCACAACTATTATTTTCATGGTAGTAATGTACCATGTTCTTTCGACTTATTGAACCACGACAGAGCAATCGTAATTTTTGTTTGCTTCTCAGAAACCAATTACGTTGATGCAAAAATCTTATATGCAACAAGCTGAAAATTGGTTTACTATTTTTACGTAATATTGAAAACTCACCAGTTTAAAGGTAGCTAAAGTCATATTCCCAGTGATAGATCAAGATTAACTACATAATAATAATATCGAACACATTACGATCACTTTTACTTTCAATCTTTGATTAATTTAAACTGATATGAATCACATCGCGGACTATCATAACAGTTATATGATATATTTCATTTGAATTATAAGCACGTGTTTGGTATGAACGGTTTCTTCCTGCCGCGACGTCGTCGACGCGTTCAATTCAACTGTTTGCTTTCTGCAGCGTGCGTTTACTTGCGCGTCAAGACGCAACTCTAACAGACAGGAGTGGTGTTTGTGCGGTGGGATATTTCAATGTCATCCGTTGTAATCAGTATCGTGTACGAATTGTTGTCTGACCAGATTGTAGCCGAGCTCTGGCACAAGACGTTGGCACAGCGGACGTAACCGCGAATTAAAGCAGTGACTACGTAACTATCGCGGAAGGAATTGAATAAGATTAATTGTAATACTTGTGTTACAAAGCTGTGGAAACAACAAATGCGATGAATTGATTTATATTTTGCAATTTTACACACGTAAGCTTTGCAATGCAATATCAAAACTTCTCAAGTACCACTAATTTGAAAAATTAGGTCACCGATGACTCGATGGACGCATAAATGAATTTCTGCGATTGGCTTACATTTAGTTTCACTTTCGTGTAATGTTATGACATATTCAAAGAAAGTATTTTTCAAGTAGGTTGGGGCTAATCGCTTATTTGGCACGCATTGCTGCTCTGCTTTTTGTTTCTTTTGAATTTCAATTTTGAACATGCTGCTTGAATAATAAAATACCACCAGCGATTTACAGAGCTGAATAATGCAACCCTGTGTTGTCCTTACTTAACAGCGTCGTAAAATAAGCAATGACTCTGACACTGTGATTAACGTACCGTGACGTCTCGTTTTCTACGATTTGCAGGCTGCGGTCAATTATAATTATAAAAATCATCGTCATTGGCGTACATATTTATTGTCACCAGGTAATCATTTTCTTCCACGCATAAACTACAGCCATTTAATCATCCCACCGCAGATAATAAATTATACATAGCACGCGCATTTCCAATGGAAATGACCGTACTTTTAAGCGGGGCCAGGCGCATATCACCTTGATATTAATATCACGTAGAATTGTGATAAATTCAACACGTTTGACACGAATAGCTGGGCGATAGCATTGAATTAATATAATGATAGAAATGTCATAGACGTCTTCCGCATATATAGTTTTAAAAAACAAATAATAATTAAAAATAATTGTATTGCCTTATTGAATGGGAAAATTTTTACTTGATAACATTGAACAGTAGAAGTCTGTTCATCTATTCAAGGACCGTTGGCCTAGGCTGGCTAATTTATAATAAAATGATCGGCATTTAAATATGCATTAAATTTTATTAATGGAATTGGGAAACCGTTTTATATTCGTTTGAAAGCAAAAGTTCTCGACGCGCATGTTTATGGTCATTGCAGAGCGTATCATCGCCAGTCGGTGGCAGAGAAAGTGAGCGTTTTCGTTTTCCACGATTCTAATACAACCTCTTGACCCGACTCATCGCGCCGCGATCGGCACGCCGATGCGTCTATAGAAAATATATTAGCGAGACAATAAAAGTCATCATAGTCACGCTGTCGCTGCGTTGACACATATTTTTTGCCGAGGCTGTCAGCCGGATTTAAAGTCGACGCAAATGGTGCAAATAATGCTTTAATAATGTGAAAAAACATCATGTTTCCCAGTAGAAGTAAAGATATTTGAATAAATCATGTTGAATTTTAAACTGATAGAGATCTATGTTTCTAACAGCAACTTTGTTTCGCATATTTAAGCAGCACGCTGATTCTACATGATAGAACACTTGACTTCCCGTAAATCCCGAAAATTGCTTGATCACGGTTTAAATAATTAATCAAAAATGCCTAAAATTGGTTAGAGTAGTGTCGAGTGGTTGAATTTTTTTAAGTGTTATTGAAATATCATTTTGGAGTACGCCTCAGAAATTATACACATTGTATGTAGTATTATCACGAAATCAAATTGCGTTTGGTTGTAAATGTAATCAATATTCAAATGTATCAAAACCTGATTGGAAAAGTAAAATGCATGATATCAACCTAGAAGTAGACATTTCCGATAAGCAAACTAAATTTCACAAAAAGAAAGATACCTAGTAGTACCACAATGTAATTAATCGAAAGTATTCACGCGTAGTAGTTTTATCAAATGATTGCATCATGAAAAAATAACGGCGGCTAAAAATTGGATTAAAATGATCAAGATCATGATGGAGATCCATGATGACGAAGCTGCGTATGGTGGATCAGAGTCCAAGTGGCGTCGCGGCAGCGCAATCTTAATTCGGTGCGTCGAGATAGATAATAACGCCGACCCGCGACTCCCAGACAAGATGCTCAGTCGTGCGGCAGTGCGCAATCACCATGGACACGGTGCAGTACTCCTCCACGTCGGACAGCGACGGCGAAAGCAGCGGCAGGACACTCAACTTCGCCCGTCTACATTTGGGCCTCGACATTGTTGAAGACAATCTCCTGCAGCTCTGTGAAGACGAGAAGAAGTCGCACGAGCGTGTTGAGACCATCCTGTTAAATCACAATGAACTGGTGCAGTTTCCAATCAGTTTGTGCAAGTTCACGAACCTGATAACGCTGGACGTCAGTTCAAGTGGCTTGACGCAGCTGCCGGATCTGTTCAAATTCTGTGCGCTCAGCACGCTCATTGCTAAGAACAATTGTTTAACAAATGACAGTCTGCCAAAGAGTTTCACCGCAGGTAATCTACGGGAACTTAATTTGAGTGGTAACCAGCTCACGCATTTTCCCGAACAAGTGTTTGAATTTGTTAACTTAAAATATCTCTACTTGGGTGGCAATCGCATCGGGACTATATCCAGAAATATCTGGAAACTATCAAAGTAAGTTGCTGTTTATTAATAAGTAAATACTTACGAGTACTTAATCTGTCATATTTATAGCTTACACATTTTGTCTATGGGTGGAAACCTTCTCACTGAAGTGCCCACAGCGCTTGGCTCGCTCACCCATCTGCAGGCGCTAGTTCTCTGCGACAATCTGCTCGAATCGCTGCCTGCCAACATCGCGTATTTACACAATTTAAAATCTCTACTCCTGCACAAAAATCGACTGAGAACGTTACCGCCTGATATCGTCACGCTTAAAAATCTGACTGAGGTACTAAAAATCTACTAAGAGATTATTCCAAACTAAATATTTTTCAAATTTCAGTTGAGCTTGCGAGATAATCCGCTCGTGGTACGTTTCGTCAGCGATCTCACGCATAATCCCACATCCCTATTGGAGTTATCAGCGCGTATCGTAAAGGAACATCAAATTCCCGTTCGAGAATGCGACGTTCCGCGCACATTGTTTAATTATCTGCAAAGTGCGCATCACTGTGTGAATCCCAAATGCAAAGGTCAGTAATTGCGCAGTTTCATTAAATTGAATTTGACTGTAATTTCCGTATGATTTGCAGGTGTTTTCTTTGATAATCGTGTGGAACATATTAAATTCGTCGATTTTTGCGGCAAGTATCGTATCCCCTTGCTGCAGTATCTCTGCTCCTCGAAGTGTGTGACGGGTACGCCGGTGGACATGGAGGCTGGACCAAGCCATCTAATGCGCAAGGTTCTTCTGGGCTGAGTGACAGACTTTCGAAACATATTTTATTATATAGTTTGAGCGCAACTGTGTGATTTTATCTTTAAATATCAATAAAATAAGCAATTGTACATAAACTAGACACCATAGTCTTATCCTTATCTATGCTGATATGAAAACCGTCTCCATGAATATTGTAAATTGGTAGTAAGTTAATTTTAGCAAAAACAACTGATAAACCTATATGACACTGATAAGAGAAAAACATTCAAGTGAATGTACACATTAGGAAGGATTTTATGTTCAGAAAACGAACTTTACATATGCCCTGTTACGTGTTCTTTAAATTTAATTAAACATACATTAATTAATAGATAATAATATATGCTAAAAATTATGTACAATCACACAAGTAAAATAAATTATATGCACTAAGAAGAAATGTATTATTCATATTCTTTGCAATTATGTTAAATTTGTAATCCGAAATGTAAACCTAGATTTATGCCAGCGCCCGAGATTACGAATTTTTTGGGTGATAATCATGATTTTTCTCTAAACATTTCAGCAAACATCGGCTGCGACAACATATCTACGTATGCAACCATGTGTGCATGCTGCCGCACGTGTCTAAACATTACAACTTTTGTGATGCGATGCTGTTTAAAAAGTTATTAGTCAAATTCAACAATTCGTCAGTGGTATGAGTAGCAATCGTTTATCAATAGTAGAATTAATAATAAATATATTACGGGAGCACAACACACTTCGCTTAAAATCTATTGTATTATTATAGGATTTATATATAATATATATAAATTCATCTAAATGTTTTTGTTTGTCTCATATTTCTTGCGTCTTTAGTTTAGTTATTAATTTAGTTTTTTAGTTAGCTGTAGGTTCGATTTACTCGTGTACAGAAGGCGTGAACGTGAACAAATATATTCATTTTCATCACCCACCACCACCACCACTACCACCGTTGTGTGTGTGTTCACTTCGTGATTGAATTGCTTTCTGGTGCACGGCAGACACATACGATGAACACGTCAAAGAATGAACGTAATAGGAAACAAAGCAAAACGATAAGAACACCTTCGACACAACACAATGTACACAACAAAAAAAACAATAGACAGGTTTCGACAGGCAAAATAGGGCATCGGTAGTTTCGACGGTCCATAATCCATTATTACTATAACTTGTATTTTTAAGGTATATCATATATTTTCTTTGTATTCATTTTTATCTAAATTCATTACTTATTCTTTGTATTGTTACTTCTAACTACCTAGTAGTGTTCAATTTATAATTTCGTGCGAATTCGATCGGGAGCGATTCCGGTGCGAGCGGTGTATTTATTCCTAGGTATACAATTCAGGGTAAATAAATATTACAGGCGTCCAGCAAACAACGTGGCAACTTTGCTGTACGAATTCTCTCGCTCTTGTATGCAATGGCGCACGGCGCTCTAAGATAAATCTCAATGTGCTGGTCCGATTAGTGATATTTTCAGAAATCGCTCCCGACGACCGATCCTCAACACATATTTGGATGCATTTTACATATTACATTATTACTACAAATGTGGCGTTGAAAACGTCGGCAACTCAATCGCACTTGTTTATACAATTACAATTGCTATGGTTTTCTTGAATGCATCAGCGACTGATTGTGTTCCGACGTCGCGCTGGTGCTTGACACGGCGGCTTGCGCGCGCGTCCCTTAAATATTTGTTTAACGACCGCGAACGCCACGCAGCAGCGAGCCGCCCAAGCCCATTTTCTAATGAGATAATAAGTGTTTGTGTGTGAGTGTAGAAATATCTTGCTTAGATTCCCGCACACGCTAGAATTTATAATAGAAAGATGTTTGCATATCATGCTTCGTGTCGAATTTGTCGAAAACAGTAGAAAACTTTGCACTTCCGACGACGAGAGGGAATAATATTGAAACAACATCACCTCAACTCTAAGTAATAATAATAATTTCATTAATGAAGAAAAATTAATAAAATCGGGGAAGAGGGGGCATCGTTGACGAATACAAAAATGCCTACTGCAAAAACACGTAATATTCTGTACATCGCACGTTATATATATCTTGTTTATATATAATTGCACTGTCCCAAGGGAACGGGCGGCGCTATTCATCCGCCTTCACCCGCATCGTGCCACCCTCCCTCAGAGCAGATCGTATAATTACCCTATAGTACAGCTGTCCGATTAGTTAAAACATCCTCCCCACACTCGACTCGCTCAGTTATTACAAACCGCGATAATGAACCCGATGCGTTTGCTGCTGTGTCTCTCGCGCGTCTCTGCATCCACTGCAATGGTATATTCCGTTCGCTTCACCTAATTTATATAAAGTTAAATTTAAAGATAATAGTCAGAGAAAAAGTTTAGAGAGAGATTTTAAATACAATGAACCGTGTTTCAATCAATTGCATATCATCATGTATATAATATAAGAGGGTGTAGAGTTTTTAGTAAATCGTTATATGCTGCATTGCTTTGTTTCAAACGCCTTGTTGCAATCATTGGTTGCTTTAAATATAATATATTCATTTTATAATAGATTCGCATTCAGCGAGCAGCGGAAAAATCGTGTTGGTGTGGATTGAGATGGCTGATACGGAGATACGAATAATAATTACTTAAAAATCAACAAACGTGTGTGTGTGTGTGAGTAGAGATCCACGCCCCGGGATTGAAACTTCATCAATTTACTTTGTCCCACGAAACAAAGGAAATTGAGACAAGGGGGGAAAGTAGATTGGGGATGATCGCATTTAAAAACTACCTAAGCTATGCCCGACGTAGCCGCCTGGGCGGGCGCGACCGGCGCGTCGGAGTTGCCGTCGGTCGCCGTCGATGTGCCTGCGCCGCCGTCTTGCGGACTGCTGCTCGCCTCTTGACCTCGCGGAATCAGCGTGGCGTTTAGCTTCGGCTCGATATTCAACTCTGGAATAGACACACAAATACTCTGCGTTAACGAAAACAATTACCTAGGTGATGTTGTGCCCACCTTGTTCCGTAAAGTTAAACAGCGGTGGCAGTTCCAGCCCATTCGGCAGGCGTGTGTTTTTTTCGCGCAACTCGTTGAAGAATGGATGGGCGCATGCCTGCAGAGGGCTGATCCTGGACGAGGGCGTGTACTCTAAGAGACGTGCCACTAGTTCGATAGCCTCTGGGGGAGTGCGAGCTCTAAAGACCTGCACGTGGATAAAAACATATTCGTATAAATCACATTAAAATTTTAAAAAATGGCAGTTTTCAAAAGCAGGCGCATCGTGTACGTGTATGTGTGTGTGTATATATGTGCAAATTTCGCGTTAGTATCGAATCGAACACATTTGCGTGTCAATCAGAAATCATTCGTCAGAAAAACCCACGACCAATATATCACGCCACGCACTTACGCGGATCTTTTGGTGTTCGGTAGTACATTTTGGAAGCGCCATGCGCGCCAGCAATGACTGGAATCAGAGGTCCAAAAATCATATTTAAAAACCTGCATTTAAGGCGATTGGAACGCCACGCAAAAAAAACGGCACCCAATTGTGTGAATTAGATCGATGAAAGGCACGATTAGTAAATGAAGTCAAAACTGCGGCACTACACGACGTAACATACGGAATGATCGCATTCGATTCATTCGGAAAGACACACATACACGACAGAATGCGCTGTGATTGTCTGGGCTGAGCGCGCCAACTGTACCCACCTGCTGCCAGGGATGAGATTTGATTTGAGGAAACTTGAATTCGGTGTAGTTCGGATTCATCTCGCGAATCTGTTCCCTGGTTGGTGTGCCAAGCACTTTGATGATCTCAACAAGCTGGTCGACGCCCGAGTCGCCTGGAAAGATGGGCTGGCCAAGCAGAAGCTCGGCGAGCACGCACCCGGCGCTCCAGACGTCAATCTTCGTCGTGTAATCAATGGCGCCAAATATCAGCTCTGGCGCCCGGTAGTAGCGGCTGCAAATGTACGACACGTTCGGTTCACCCTTCACAAGATGTTTAGCGCTGCCGAAGTCGCACAGTTTCAACACGCCTGTATCAGGCGCAAGTAGTAGGTTCTGTGGCTTGATATCTCGGTGGCAAATGCCCAACGAATGTATGTAAGCCAGCGATCGGAATAATTGATACATGTATAGCTAAAACAGATGAGAGAAGGAACTAGAGTCCATCACTAATAGATATAAATTGCACGTTACCTTTATAAAGCTGATGGGAATTGTTTGTTTTGATTTACTGTAGTATCGTGCGACCTTGTATACCGTCTCTGGGATATATTCCAGTACCAAGTTAAGGTATACTTCATCTTTCTAAAACAAAAATATAACCGCGACAATTAGCAATGTGTAGGCATGCAAATTGATTCTACAATGTTTAATGCAAGAAATAAAAATGCTGTTAGATTTTCTCTGATAAAAACTTCTACAAATCGCTCATGGCGAATAAGTTCACAATATTTTAGCACTGCGTTTAGGTTATACTTTAAAAAACAACAAAACACGCATAAAAAGTAACACAATGCGTTCGTTGCCTTGTTAGTATTCTATTTATCAAAATCTGGTTATCCTCAATCATCATAAACTTTTTGTATACAAATCTATTCATTCAAGCTTCTAAACTTGTAACTAGCCTCTTTTACATGACAAAATGATTCTATGAAAATACAAGTGCTTGCATGTCTGCATATTTTGACTGGTTAATGAAAATACTACCGTCGCTTTCTACTTGCAAAAGATACTAGCAGGAGATTAACGCAAACAGTTTAAATATAGCATCGCTACGATTGCCGGCATTTCAGATCACATCCGAGAGAAAATGAGCGAATTCTGCTCGGGGTTAGATGTGCAAGTCGATCGCGGTTATGATGATATTATGAGAGCAAATCTACGCGACATGGGCGAGGTTGCACCCTCGCTTTAGTGCCAAGAGTGGGACGCGCAATTTGTTGTTTTGTTTTTTGGTCGCCAAATGAACACTTTTGCTTCTTTTACCTGCGAGCTGGTATTCATCAATATGCTCAAATCGCAAGGAACCGAAGCCCTCTAAACACACAAACACTTGTAAAAGTATAATTTCATTCCCAACTTACAATTTCTCATAAGAAGAAACTATCTATATATCATATTAATCGACTATGTTCAAGTTTGTTTTGAGAGCAAGTGAACTTTTAATTAAGATTCAGTGTTTTAGAAAATGTTACATTCGAAATGTAATCATTTGGATTCGCTTACCTTATCACCACTAGAGTAGAAGAAATATTTTAGTTTGACTATATTACAATGCTCAAGCCGCCTCATTATTTGGAGTTCACGATTCTAAAACAAATTCAAATAATAATTCCTAGTTTGTAATAAATAAAACGGAAATATCCCAACCTTAAATCTCTTATCCTGAAGTACTTTCTTGATTGCAACCATTTCGCCAGTATCACAAAGCTTGGCCTGGTACACCACCCCAAAGCTGCCATTTCCAATGACCCTTGTGTCGGTGTAGGAGACCTCTTGCGGTCTGTCCGGTCCTTGACCCGGAGTAGCAACCACCGTCGTCACTTTGCCCCCATCTTTACCTGAAACAATTCCCATTCACATAAAGCATGTCTTTTGTTTTTCAGCCGAGGACAACTTAAACTAAATTCGATCGACATGTTTAACCTGCGGTGGTGCGTTCATCCACAATTTGCATCTCCACACTGCCGTTGTGATTGTGACTAACTCGCGGCTGCTTCTGCATACTTGTATTATGCATGTGCACAATGAGCATCAAAAATTTCGGTCACAAATTGCGGTTTTTTGGTCAAAAGTCAAACCTGTCAACTCAATGTACAATAAAATGACAAATATACTTGTTTTTCTCGTAATTACGTTTTGTTTAGTGTAATTATAATTTATCGAATCACGTAATATGTGCTAATTAGGGTATACTCAATGGCAGGGACGAGTGGTTTTGCACTAAGTTTAAATTAGCAAATATTAAATCTTCTGCGCATTTCTTTTTTTTAATTTTCTTTAACAAGCTGAAAATAAATGTAATTTAATGCAGCAAATTGTAAACAATCGTATCTATCCACCGTAAAATTTAGGTTGCAACTTCTACATTACAATTGTGCTCCGCATTGTAGTCATGTATTCGATGCGGGCAGTACGAGTACAATTGTGTAAAATGAGTAATTGAAAGTTTGTACGAGTATTTAAGCACAATTTGTCAATCGGTAAGTTTTACCGTACTGGAAAACGATTTTCTAACTCTTCGCCACAGATGCCACAGCCGGCCAGTCTGGTGCTGTGACCGCACGGCAATCTCGTCGATCGACTGTGTCCGCTTCCGCTGTGCGAAGACGTCGCCGGACGACTTGGATCGCTTGCTCTTCGTACGTGCATTGACATCCAGCACGGACATGGACCGCGCGTACCGCTTCGCACCCAACCCATCTTCGTCCTCAACGTCGTCACTGTACATCACCTACTACTAGTGGCTGCACTTGGAATAATATCCAATTAGGTTTTGAAACTCTTACGCGTCCACAATCGACATCTACTCCGGTCGAATTCCGTTAATCAATACGTGCACGCCGCGATAATAATTAGACGACGACGGCGCGCACCAAGAACACGCCACACGCGGACATGGCGAGCCGAATCGAAAAATCGATCGACGCCGCGGCGCTTTTTTCCTATTATTTTCGTCGTGTTCGCGATCGACGAGAAACACGATTGCACTGGGCACTACTGAGAGCACATCGGTTGTCGTTTTCTCCTCCTTGAGGTTTGTTTATTTAAAACGTGTGCACGCAAATTACGTTAAATGGTAGCGCACACACCACGTGCTTATCACCTGGTCTGATGTATTTGAACAGTCCTGACTATTTAAAGTTTACCGCGGCGTCACACCATTTTTTTAAAGAAATATTTGAATGTGTTGATTACAACATTATTAATATTTTCATTAGTTTTTTACTACACATAGAAAATTGACGTTAATTCAATTTGAAGGTCAGAGATCTATCCAGTTATCTTAATTCCATGCTTAACGATTGATTTGATGAATTTTTTATTCAAAAAACCGCCGATTGGTATGTTTTACATGCGCAATTTAGTGTCAAGTTGATTTGGACTTATCTTAATTCGCCGCAACTCACGAAACTTTCTAATTTTACGGAATGAGCGCGAACTGAATTGCGAGAAGGAAGCGCACCGCGCCGAAGCAAACAGGTAACTAACGAAACGGTCAGCTTGAACATTACCACATGATGAAAACACGCGCGAAAACCTATGCATACTCGTATGTGGAATTCACTCAACGCGAATATTGGATTATATTTATTCATGGATCATAATTCATTGCATACTTCGGCCACGTAACACGAGCTTGTCCTCGTATTGTGCCTTATATCAACACGCAAAGTACATACGATAGATAAAGTATATCAATCGCGTTGAAATAATGAAGACTACAAAATTGATAGTGTCGTCAAAGTCGTCATTATTGCAACACCTGTACTGAACTGTATCAGGGTGTGCAAGTTAGTTTCCTTTAAAATACCGTACAAGGAAACCAATTAAAACAATTAAATTCGAATTACACGTACACGTGCAACAGCCACCTCTCTTATTAATATGCACCGCATAGTTTATGAACTACTCATAGCCAAAGGCTGGCGTGGGTGACGAAATGTTGATATAAATAATACACGCGTCGATTATTTATTGGCTCGATAATTAGTCAGTGAATTTGCGCCAGACAATTAATAGAAAATCATTCGAGGGCCCCCCGATCACGTTGTGTAGGTAGATACATGTGCCAGCGATACAATCCATCATTTTTTCACTCGAATGTGATTGCAGCATGATTATCAGACAATTTTATAGGGAACCCAGTTAGTGATAGCACTATCTCTGCCATTGATAAGAATATCTCACGACGTAATTTATTAAATAGAAAAAATCATTTTGATAAACCTTAAAAATTATATTGCGCGCAATGTTATCAATTGGATTATCAGTTAGGGAATGTTTCAAATTGAAATCGAAATTAATTCGCGTTCGCATACACAAAAGCAGGCAGTAAATGAAAATGAATGAACTGAAATTATTTAACAAAATGTGCAAGGATAACTTTCATAATCCACAAAACGATGCTAAATATTAATTCATGTTGTTATTAGCTAAAACTCTGCCCTAAATGTTTGTAATCCGTGAAAATCAAGTTGGCTGTTAATAAATCAGTCCAGTTAGACTGACAGTTCGATGTGTGCACTCAAATCGGTATCTATATGTAAGTAGTTATTGTTTTTCCTTATGATTTCTTGATGATAGATTCGGTAGTTGCACAGTGCCGATGTGAAATGCGATTCGTAACCTAACACCGCCGTTTCGCCATCACCGGCGTAAGCTAGCGACGCGGTCGGCGCGCGTAATCTAAAATTAATCAGGATAAAAATAGCCCGGGTGTCAACCGGTCTCTCTATATGCATAAATTACGCTATCGAGGCGCATATGACGCGGCCGCCCTTAGAGTGTGACCGATCAACAATTCTCGTCGTCGCTGAGGGCAAGACAAACAACTGAAGAGTGGGCAACCTCGTCAGAAGCAAATATACACTATATGTGTATTAATGTGTGGTATAAGTCTATTTACCCTTCGTTACCATACATTTTTTGTCATATTTAAGCAGATCTGGTCCAAAGTAGTACCTACGAGTAATGCAAGTATCTGGGTAACACTACAGGTTGATGAAGGCGCATCGCATGTGATTATGTGTGTCGTGTGTAGCTGTTTAATTAGATTCAATCCATGGGGCACAAAGCGATGACCTATTGATGCGAAAGGCGGCGTCGTGGCGGCGTGCGTGCGGTTGAGATGGGCGGGGATGAAAGTGGCCTGCTGACAAACGTCAGCGAGCGTGCGAAAAAATGCGCCATCTCATCGGAGTGCGTGTGATTTGAGCGTCGCGAAGATGCACCGCCACAACGGGCGCCGTCGTTTCGACAGCGCACGCTTTCGTGGGGGCAGCCATGTTGAAGAGATGTTGAGCTGGGAGTCGCGCTCGCGTTCGACGTCACTCAGCACGGCCAAGCCACGAACGAACGGGAACGCGGCGCGCTCGTCGCTTTTACACATGCATAGACACACATACTTGCATACCCCGCTGGCGACGCAACTAGGAATAATCGCAACGGGATGCAGAGCTAGGAAGACGGGCGCTGGCGCGTACACACTTACTGCAAATCTTCATGCCGCCGAGTGGTGGGTTGAGCGGCTGCTTGTTGCCCTCGGCGAAGGACGTGGTTCTCGGTCGTCCGCTCATACTCCACGCGTCGCTCGCACTCGCTCACAAACGGCGCTGGCGCTGTGGCTGTGGATGGGTGATAATCCGAATCGCTGGCGGTCGTCTAATCTATCACATTGCTTGGGTAGATACACCCCGTGTCGCACTTGGCGATGGCGGCCAGAGGTTCTCTTGTACGCTAATCACTGTAGTTTATTTCGACACCGCCGCGCACTGCTATTCGCCGTCGTCGTTGTCTGGCCGTGTGCCGTACGCTGTCGCTGTGTGCGTGCTGCTCTTCCGATTCTCGGTCGTCGGGGCGTACGCGGATCGCCTTCACGCCTGCCTCGCCGTATTTTCGCACGTAGCGCCCAAACGGGTTCACATCACCGTTCACCTGGTCTCGCGGGACTTAAAGCACGCACCTACACCACATACTTCGCAGCGAATTGATATGACTTAAACCATTTTTCGCTCGCAATGGGTTTCACCTCACCACCATACATTTCAGATGCTCAGACATTGACCCGTTCGTGCACTATCGTAGCCAATCACGCTGCGTTTCACTCTACCGGCAGCGCCCGAACTATCGGCGATGCGCCTACCCGTGCAATTTGCTCCGGACACCTAGCGCCACCTAACGGTGTGTGCTTTAACTACGCCGCAAAGTACAACCAGCAATCTGTCAAAATACAACCCGAGTTGACCTTGGGATTCGAATTAGTTTTACCTTAAATAACTAAATTATTAAAAAGAAAATTTCATTACAGGGATTATATTAGATCCAGATCGTACTTTCACACATTTATTCAGTTTGCATTTGTTAAGGAACATAAAGAAGAATTTCGGGGATATAATTAGTTAAGAGGAAGGCACCTAAAAGGCATAGGCGGCGTTTTAACAAACAAATGCTCAATTACGTACATCAACGTGTATAAAACAAATTCACAATATTCGCTCAATTGATCAAATAAAATACAGCACATTGTCCATCTATTGCTTTGCGCATTTTGGTAGAAACATAATAATAACTTGTTTAATTAAGCACATGTTAATAGTTATGTACAAGATGATCGTAATCATAATAGCAATTATTATTTCAAATAGATAAAAAATAAAACATAACAGTAATAAATCTTATCAAATAACATAATAATATAAAAACAAAGAAAGGGCATAATAATAAGACTTTGGCGTCGATCAATGATTTCCGTCGGTTTAGTCCATATTCCAAGAGATAAATAATAAAAAAAATATAACCTAAAATGGTTACGCGATTTTTAAATCGATGTACAACTAGACTTAATTAACAGATCGGGTAAACTCAACTTAGTCTAATATAAATAGTAAAAGGAATAACATTTTTAGTGATTTCGAAATCATTCAAAGCGCATCCTATTATCCGTAATTAGTTTAAATATTAAAAATTAATTGATACTTGTTTGTTTATGTATATCATACAGATATCCCTGATTTTATATCAATATTTTACTCTGTCACGTTCATCTGCCAACCGATTATTATATCAAGCAGTAAATACATAACAACGCAATTGTATTAAGTAATGCTTTGATTATTAAGATAAGAGAACATTGACGAATTCGTTACTAGCTTTCTGTTTTTTCTGTCGCATTTTGTCGGCATTTCTGTTCTACTGAAGCACACACACCTCTAGCACTGTTTCAATTATAAATATTGATCAATAATTAATTACTTAATAAGTTTGTCGCTTTGTTTCCTTCAATTTTTTTACATTTTTCGTGTTAAATATATATATTGTATATAATAATATAATCATCTCTATGTTTTTTGGTTTACTATACAACATTATTATTAAACTAATGAAATATGTTAATATATATAGATTACAAATGTTCCCTTTGTGTAATTTTCCAATATAAAGTAACAATGTGTATACTTATTGAACGTGTCTGTTCAAATTTGTTGCCGATCGTCGGTTTTGATTTTGCAGTAATTGTTCGTTCGAAACAAAGAAACATGTAAATACTAAATGCCGTGGATGATGCACTGCAATATTTGTTAAATGCGTGTTCCAATTATCTTACACCGATCACTTCGTCGTCGTTTAATTTACGATATAAAATTATTGAAGTTTTTGGTCATCGTTTTGCTAGTGGAAAACGAGTTTCACGTATTATTCGAACGATATCTTTTGATTAACTGGGATTCTTAATAATGCGTTTCTGTCGAAAATCGTACACCTTGCGACAGAAAAACACTAGATCGGCGGATGTGCCCAGCGTGGAGGGAGGCTGTCGATGGTGTCGGGGGTATGGGTCGGGTTGTGGTATGCATGGGCCAGTATCTTCCACGCATGCTTCTAATCTTCGCAAATCTTTTCTATATCTACATCAGTAATCAAACACGATTAGTAAAAATTATATCTTGTGGTATACTTGTGATGCATCTTGGGATGCACTTACCTGCAATACTCATTATAAGTTAAAACGTAGCACTTGTCCTCAATACAGGCGACGCTGTTGGAGTCTTTATGTCTGGAGGCAAACACTTCGTCTGGCTGGTCGACAGGCCGCCGGCCTTGTTCAGTATGCTCAGGGCGGTAGTACCACAGCAAAGACATCATCATTTCGCCTAAATAATACATAAAACACATATTATAGGCTTCCGAAATCAGTTTTATACGGTGATTTACCGTCGTCGAGATTCTCCCACAGCGCAGCGATTTTGGCAACAAAAGGAAGCTCGTTTTTTCGCTGTCCGGCCTTAAGCAAAACGCAGTCACGTGGCTCAATAATGTCGCCCTCTTCATGTACCATTGCAGGATAACATTTTCGAGTCACAATCGACTCATCACTCTATTAAACATAAAAAAAAACACTGTTAGTTAAAAATATCTGGGTTATAAAAATCTGCTTACGTTTAAGAACACTTTGCCATCAAATGGATCACCAAGCCATCGCCAGCCGTTTGACCAGCGTAATTGTGCTGAGCGTCGTGGAATTCGAGATATTGTCTGCGGCACATCTTTTTGTTTTGTGGAACTGCGACGTGCCACAACTTTCGCACTATTTTCCGTACTACGCCTGACTTTACTGGGTGCAACTTTTTTCGCTACCTTTTCTATTCCCAATACTACTTTGGGTGTTCGTAGATTGTGCACAACACTCTCGATGGTACGCTCAAGATTACTCTGTAATTTCTTGCCCTGTGGTGGTAGTTGTTTCTTAAGAGTACGCTTGGTGGTGGGTTCCTTGTTCTCTCTGAGCTCCGGATCAATAATCCCTTTGGCTTCTTTGGCGCCGTTTGCTTTCGCTTTTTGAGGTACGTTGCTATCAGTGAGTGGTTTAGTTGATTTTACCCGCTTGCCATGATGTTCTTCTTTCTGGGCCGCAGCAGCCGAGGCAAGACGCTTGTTGCGCTTATTGCTCTTTCTAAAACGAATGAGCACACCATTTACCGTCCTCGTTTCGGTTATTAATTTCCGCTTGCCATTATTAATCTTGACAACGTTTTGAGTTTTTTTGATCAAGTCCTTGTAGCTTCCATTCGGCTTCTCGAGCTTCGGCTTTTTTGCTACCACTGCTACTGGTTCCAGAGGTGGCACTGTTTCTTTACTCATCGAACATTTACGTTTCATGTTTTTTACCTTCACGTTCTCCGCAACGGTTTTTTGACACGGTAATAATAAGTCATCATTGGCAGGTGCAGGTGGAATTTCAGGATCAGGAGGAGGTGGGGTTGTTGGTGGTTGATCCGTTAGCATATCTCCAATGCGCGGCTTCTCGGGTAGTTCACGTTTGATGGCATTTTCGTGTTCGGCGACTAGAACAACATCGGCACAATCCTCGATTTTTGCGGTGACGGGTGCCTCCTCCTTCGGTGATTCTACTTCACGCTTAACGCTTTCTAGAATTGTAGGCGTTTGACACATAAGGAGCATCGTGTTCTGTTGGTTCTGCGCAATGTTGTGCCGCACCATAGCTTTACCAACACGCGCCTTCCGCCGCTGTTCAATGGCAGCTGGCTCAGGCGTCTCCTGCTTTGGTGGAGGCGGCTGTTGGTAAGTAGCACCTGCAGGCGACGGAGGTGGTGGCATGCCTGCACTACCTCGCGCCGGACTCGGTGGCCCTGTTGCACTGGCTGGTTCCAGTGGTAACGCAAGAGCCACCGGAGGCAGCGGCACTGATTCTTTGGCGATTGTGATGTTAGACCTCTTACTATCTCCAGCAAGAGGTCCAGTATGTACGTTTTTTGGACACGACTGCATTGGACAAGGACACGTTTGATATGTGGCATCTGCAAGCAGTAGATTCAGAATAATAAACATTATTCTAATTCCTAAATATGCTTCTGACTCACTTATATAACTGAGGGGTCGCGCCGGTGCTGAGTGCGTATAACACGGCGGCGTCGGGCCGTAGCCTTGGTAATAATGCGCTGGTGAAGGATACGACTCAATAAGGGTTGGTGGTGGACCCGGGTACGTCTCCATCAACGTCGGTGGTGGCGGACCCGTCGACGACGATTGATAGTTGCCGCTCGACGAGCTGGTAGCGGTCACAACCTGTTCATTACATCTCTGGTTGGTGAGTTATATCGTGCGCTGCGTGGGCAAAAAGCAACAAACCTGTTGATTTGTGTTGGGTTGCTGGGTGTACAAATCAGGTGAGCTGGGCTGATAGTAAGGTGGCGCGGGGGGCGCTAAATACCGCCGGAACATGTACTTGTGCGGCTGGAACGAGGTGTAGCACATGTCGTGATGTGGATAGGCGGTGGGACCCGGAGGTGGCGGTGGGGCACCGTAATACTGTGGTGGATAAGCTCCCCCGTATGCCGAGTAGGCACCATGCGGTGGAGGCGGCGGATAGTGATGGTTGAGCCGATGGTATGCTGCCGCCGGTGAAGGCTGCTGTTGGGCAAGCGCCTCTTTTGCTGTTGTTACGGACGTAATTATCACCTGAAGCAACAAATAAAGAAAAACACATCAGATTCAAATATCCCTACTAATATTATAAATGCAAAAGTCCTGATGTTTGTTACACTTTCACGCAAAAACTACTTAACCGATCATCATGAAAATTTGTACACATATTCTTAGTGGTCCCCGAATGGTTATAGGCTACTTTTTATTTAATAAAAAAAATTATTTTTTAAATAAAATAAAGAAATTGTTTAACCAATAATACCTCTGCATCTGGCTATTTGACTACTTTAACGCCATCTAGCATTCCAGCAATGAAGCTCAAACCTAAGTACTATAGTACCATCACACTGTATTACCGACAGCTACGTCTACATCAAATCCAATTGACTACACTATGGAGACTGTACACTATACTTCCATAGACTATACTTTCAGCCATTTTAAACTTCCCGCCATTCTACTTCATTGTTACTTCTTTTGTGACTGCAGACGCGTACGGAAGCAACTTCATTATTTTAGATATTCGCGAGCGAAGCCAAGGGTTAAAGCTAGTTAAATTAATAATACACTAGGTACAAGTAGATTGTGAGTCTTATCGCCGCAATACAAAACAATCATTGTCTGTGAATGAACAATTCAGTCTGCTGAATCATTAACAAAATTCGCAAAACAAATAAAAATTACAATGAACCTACTTCACTGTCCGATGAATCTCCAGCCGAACTCGGCGGGGGTGGCTGAAGAAGTGGTGATGTCGATGACGGTGAGGCGTCCGACAGCGGCACCGATTTAGTATTTAAAGATGGAGGCGCCTGGGAATGTCCATGAACACTTATCAACGGACCAGCCGGTTGATAATAACCTGAAACAAAATGGACGCCATTTTCAATAAACATTTACTTGGTATAATTCATCAATCAAGAGCGTCGAGCAAACAATAAAAACGTTTTCAACTTTTGGCACGTTTTATCGATGAAACCTGTTTGGTGTGATTCTAAATTTGAAAGTAGAAATCGCGGCAGCGCGCGAACAAACCTAGGCACTTCGGCGCGTATCTCCGCACGAAACATTTGTATTAACTAAAACTTTGCTACAATCAGAAAATTCGAATACGAATAAGTGTGTTGGAGATTAACGCGCAGCTTGTCCACGTCACGTAGTCTTGATGTTACCGTTGATTTCCTGATTTACGTTTTAAGTAAGCGCACGATTCTCTTCTACTGAAGACAAATCGTTAAAAGATAATGAGAGCGTAACGAAATATGAGCTTATTCGATGTTATTTACTTATATAAACAAACCAACAGACACCACACCTTTCAACATTTAAGAAATT
The DNA here is from genome assembly GCF_025399875.1 of Dalotia coriaria. Lineage (NCBI taxonomy): Eukaryota > Metazoa > Arthropoda > Insecta > Coleoptera > Staphylinidae > Dalotia > Dalotia coriaria. The sequence continues at coordinate 12,201,787 of NW_027045447.1, forward strand.
GCTTGCAAATATTAAGAATCTTAAATTTACCCCTTCAGTGTCACTTTGTAAACGATACGCGGCGCGCATTCAAACGAGCGCATGATGTGTGTTTTTTGGAGCGTTGTCGCGCCAAGTTCGTTGGTTCGGTGCCACCTACTTTTGTCGTTCAGCAGACATAACCAGTCGTGTTGAGGTGATTGAATAAGGTCACGGCTTCTTTGTTTCTTACGCGTCTTGTCCCAATGCTTTCGCCTTGGACGTGCAGAGCTCATGAATACCTATCATAAGGCTCTTTTATTAAAAGCCCGGTGCGCCGGCATTTATGAAGACACAGCGCTGAATTAACATCTTAAATTAATAATTTCCGAAGTGGTTCAACGTATTTTGAAATCACAGACACATTTCACCGCAAAACCGCATGTTAACTCACATATTCTTCCATAGTTTTCATTCGCGCGACAAGTAAAGTAAAAAATAAAATAAATATCAAATTAAAAAATAAAATGTTTCGGTCACAAAAACGGCAGACAGTAAATGTTGTCGCCTCTCGCGTTAAGAATTTCCCATTGTGTCTGTTGCGCCCTCTCCCCTAAACGTCTACTTAGTCCGTTATTGGATAATGCACAACACTGGCTGTTATTACGTTCTTGGTTTTGGCGACGGCCGTGGTGGTGGTCGTGCCGGGCATCTGCTACCTCGAATAAAAAGTTCGACGAAGCGAGCAGCCGCATCGTAATTTCAGGAAATGGGTCACGGACTGCGGAAAGGTCGTCCTACAAGTCCACTAGTCGGATTCTCTTGCGCGCCTTTATTAAAGTGCGCTTGTCACTTTATCATGTTCGAAACATGATAATTATCCACAACACGTGACGCGATATTCACAAATTAATAATACATAGTCATCAATTGCTTTATGAATACCATTGTATACTGTTTTTTAATTTCTTCAAACCCTAGCGAATTCTCGATTTCCTATTGTTTCAGCCACATGCATTAACCAAAGGACAATCAACCTGCCGCCCATCACTTTACGCTTTGTTGGGCTTTGTTTGTTCAGTGAATCAAAATCGAAAATGAAGAAAAACGTACTAAATACAAACATATTTTGGTTTTTCATCCAAAGCTAAAAGTTGAAAGTCAAGGGAGAACGCTAGCGAACTAGTTTAATCTCGGTTCCTGAATGAAACAACGTGCAAGCCAACGACCATCATTAAAAGAACGACGGTATTCGCAACTCTAGGTTCGGCGTTATTAAAAGTCGTGCCAGTCAATGGCACCAGCGAAGGTTGCTTGCTGCCTTTGCAAATATAAATTCGTCTCGCAAAAAGCAAAGCAATTGCAATTCGCAATGCTTATAAAACAACGGTTCATGGCTGTTCCGTGCTCATCATCGCATCGCCATCACTCAAGATAAGTTGCGGTTATGGTAGATGAAATACGACGAGAATCCCACCTTACAACGCCGAAAAAATTAACCAATTTGTGGTCCAAAGTGAAGAAAAAGGAACACGATCCAAATGACCCAACAAAAGTTTTTTTTTATACATCACGTATTATTTTGATAACAAGCGATCGCAAATTACATCATTGCTATTAGCACGCTGGTTGTTGTCCTTGCCAAAATTCGGGGTCAACGTTTCCTCGATGGTTTTTTGCACAAAGTTTTTACATCGCTTTATTCGCTCAAACTAAACAAAGTCACCATTTCTGTATTAAAAAAATCACAGTCAGTGCCGCTGCCATCAGCACAAAGCATGAAATTAAGCAATTTCCGACAATTAATTTAATAAATCCGTTCACACCTCTCGCACCGGCGCTTGATCATTATAACCAAAATTATAATGATGACGAGATTACTTTTAGTATTTTCCTACGGCAAATGCCTTCTGGTGTTTCATAAAACTGTTATTAACAAATTGTCTTACATATATATTTGCATATCAGACAAATATCACGAAATATCAATTAAAAATAACACGCTCGCACAGGAAGTCGCTTTTTAGATTCATAATGAATACATAAATATTTAATTCGGAGAGCACGTTTTGCTGAAACGCATTAAAAACAATTTGATTTTAACTTCTCTTATCCTTACACAACTTGTGCAATAGTGCAAATAGTGCAATTTTAGTGATTCATGCATAATGCTGTTCACTTAGTAATTAATTACGAGACGGCTTTCGCTAAGGCTGTAAAGTAACTGTTTAGGCACAACGGAGAGAATCATTAGACACCTTCATTTCCTCTCCTCTTGGCTGCCATGTTCGCAGAAAGCTAATATCGCATGTAAATTCGCTAAACAAACAATGTGTAATTACCAGAATGTTACAGACTACCCCCGGCGAATGAAATATACTGCACTATTTACCGATTTTCACAAATAAATAGTTTGAATAATAAATTGAGATAGAGATTCATAATATAAGTGATTTGTGCATACCCGGAAAACACAAATAGTGCGTAACAAACAATTCAGGCCAGTTGCCCGAGTAATGAAATCAACTTTGCAAATGCTGCACTGTGCCGAGAAGGTCCTCATCCAACAGTAAATTATTCCAGTTAACGATCAACGCGCCGCTCAACGTGCGTCGTCGAAACAGCAATTAAACGTGCCAACATAACTCGCAGCGCGCAAAAATGCGTGCGCAAGAAAAAAAGCCAACAAAAACCACCACCATCACAAAGCGCGCGGCAAACAAGTCGAGAAAAAGAAACTAAAATGCGCACATAATAAAGCTCGTAATGCGCCTTGTTTCCTGGCAAGCGTGTGCGTTAGCCCGTCGACATCCTCGGCCGCAAATGCAACTCCTTTATACTGCCACTTTATATTACCTTTATGGCGTCTAATTGCTCTCGTACCGCGTACTTGCGTACCGAAAGCGCCATAAACGTCGACAGGAGAGTAGCGCAACGCGCCGAATGAGTGCACACACACACGTGCAAACAGTACACCTTGCCATTATCATCATAATCAGTCAGATTCAATTATCTCTTAGGCTTCTATACTACCCGAATTACTCGCGAGAACAGTAAAACTAGGTTTGCTGGATCCCAGCGCTTTAGCGCCGCGTGAAAATTTAAGCGCCGCGTCGTGCCGAGCGCGCTAGGCGTGAACCACACCGCGCATAAAATAGATTTTCACATGACTGGAAAATTATTCGATAATATTTCTTCCTGAAGACAGAAGCTATAATATTATACTCCATAGAATACATTTCTAACCATTTCTGTAGTCTACTTAGCGATATTCTAAATAATAGACTAATAATTAATTTAAAAAATAAGTCCGCAAATTTGCTATTTGTGATGCGATGCGTAGTAAATAAGGTTTGAACGATACAAAGGCATCATTGTGAACTAATAGTCGAAGCAAGCTAACTGCCAACACAACGAAAATGCTGTAAACCTGGCAAACTGTCCCGAGCGATGCTTTATCGTTATTTATGCATTCGCGTGATAAGCGTGAATGCGCACACTAGTGCTTCTTGGTACTAGTATTTACCAATAGTAAACGCGTCAGCTTTTTTGTTTGTCCTCTGATCGGTTTTGTACGTAAGGTAATTCTTTACTTTGACGCGACATCAAATACATAATTAATAAAAGATTATAACCAATTATTGAATTTACACTACGGGAGAAGCGAAAATGACAAATTATGCTAAAAAGAAATGACCATGCGTTCTAATAAACTCAACTTTTTAATTAACACTCAAAGTACATGTGAAATATGTGTTCAACAATTGAATAGGCAAATTGATTGAATACCCAAATCGATTCAAACAAAACTTACTCATGTCAATACAACTTTAAAGTGAAAAATCAACTCGCGATTCAATTGTCGTCCCCTGGTAGTAATACGTCGAATGATATAAACGTTTTATCGTGTGGCCCAAATGAAAATCCTTCAGCCTCTGACACGTTCCCACTCGAGAGTGTTTACCGCTCACCGCCAAGAGCAACACGCAGCGTGAACACCTGAGTCGGCTGAGCTCCCGGATTCCGGTCGGACGGCGTGACCTCCTTATAAGCAACATCATATTTCATACATGCGTACCCAGCAAGCGGCAAACAAGCGCGCGTCGCACTTGCTCCGCGCATATTTATTCTTTAAATATCAAATTATTGCGTATCTACATATTAAAATATTTACATCTAACTATAAAGCGTCCGGCAATCGCAATGATTTATCCCAGCCAGTTAATAATTTTTTATTCATGTGTGCGTCTGCAGAATACTGAACCGATGATTTATTGAAAGTGATTCTAAACACACGTATCTCTTTTATTAAACGTTTTTATAATTTTTTGCACATTTTTTTTACAATTTATTAAAACAGGCCAATAAAACTTCTTGAGCAACAGTAGAAAGTTGAAGGGCCATGTGGAAAAGTAGTCCGATTGAAGTGAACATGACGTGTTTAAGATGATTGTGACCTTTTGCGGCGTATTATCACATGCGGCGAGACAGCAGAGAAAATGCGCGCTGATACGAACGCGCAATCAAATACGCGACGCGGCCGCAACTCAACTGAACCTCCGACGCCGACCTTGGCAATAATCGTAATTATAGATGCTTCATATGTGTGTTTTTCTGCGCGGCGCGTGCATCATTGATAATGACCGACCCACTGCACAAATATACTCGTAAAATGAATTTCTCCAAAAGCCCATACGATTATTGATTTATTAATTGCTCGCAAGTAACAAACCAGCAATACAGTTACTTTAATTTAGTTTTCACGTCTACAAACACATAGTTTTCGCCGCGCCATGCCGGACATTTATTTTTAGAACACGCGTGTAGGCGCTTCCGATATGCGCACAAATATTCCCGCTGCTTGCAAACAACAACGGAGGAAGACTGATTCGTTAACATCATAACATCACCATATACGCTATCCCTTCATGTACCACAAAGTGAATGTTACCCATGTAATAATAAGACATGAAAATGGAACAAGATAATCCTTGAAAATGGTTATCTACATACTCGTTTTGTGGTATACATTCCTAGAATCAATATGTATTTTAAAAGATGTACTAATAAAAATAATTTTTTTTTAAATACTAAATGAAACAAATATTTCTAAATCATGAAAAAAAAGATACCTATACGAATTGTCTACCTACTGAGGAAGCTCATCGGCTAAGAAACCAAGTCACTCACGTTATGTCGAGAGTAGTAAGTACCAGTTGGCTATGCATTGCACATAATCTATGATTTATTCATAGCCGCAACCGTGCCGGAGCAGAAAGGCGCGCAATGTGTGGGCTCGCCAAGCGCGCGCGCGGAACAAAACTGTTTTCGCGTCGCGTCTGCCCCGCACAACGTTTATCCGGTGAACTCGACATTTCGGCACCTATTTTCGCGCTGCCACCAAGCACCAAGGTTATATTTTCACAACTTTGCATAGAAATGCGTAAATAATCTCACCTCTGAATAAATACGCCGCAAGCATCATATCCCTAATTTGTGGCACAAGTATCGTAGGGTCCTGTACTTGCAACCCAATCGGCATCATCGACGGCATGGCTTGATGAGATGACAGCACGTAATCAGTGTGCGTGCACGTGGCACCTCCACCATCGTCAGCACGAACCACCCCTAACTTAGGGTGGCTTATTGAATCGCACAATTTGCACGGCATTTTGAGCTTCATTTTAACTTAACAAATTTAGCAATAAAAATTTAGCAATATCACAATGATTAGTATTATTGGCTTTATTATTTTATCACTTTTATCCAAGGCCACGTTGCTCATAAATCACATAGTTATACGAGGTGTTGCACCCTGCGTTATGGGGTGCATGTCATGTCATATATTCATGGCATTCTTAATTTCCGTCGTGATGGTGTTTCCTCCGCAACATAAGTATAACAGTATCACAGTCGATGCGTGCACCGTTCAAATCGTGTGCGGCGACTCTTGTGAAAGTCGTACACACAATCGTAAACTAAGCAGTGCTTTTTGCAATAAACGGTTCAGAAAACGGTGTATTTCGCGTGCGGCGTGCCAACACTTCGGTAATCTGTTAGTTTTAAACTTTATTCACCGCCCCACAGCACACACACACACAAGCTGATAATATTCCTTGCGATAATCTCATTTGCAGTACTGCTGCGTACTGCTGTGCAAACACCAAACATTCGCGACACTCGTTTTTCTCTACGCATCGCACCGCCAGCAACGCCCGGTCTCGACTGTCGAGGCAGCGGCTGCCGGTACTGCTGCTCCTCTCCACTCACTTCACGTACCAATTCACCGCATGCTCACTTGCTCGACCCTACTCCTCACAACCAATATACTCGTCGTTCAAGTTGGTACGTACTTACGAGTTTCGCACTCGCAAGCAGTGAATGTGGATGAAAGTTTCGAGCAATTCCCTCGACGTTATTATTTATCCCTGACAAAGATTTTATATCGCCAATTAATTCCTATACTCAAGATATTTAAAGAAAACGTTACAGACAAACAAAATTTTAACTCCTTTTAAAATCGTACAATTCATTGTTCCTGTCGCTGCCGCTGCACCTGCTCCTTACTGTATAACTAATCAGATGTTATCCCTTACGGCAAGCACCACAAAAAAAATTAATACACATTTGATGAAGTCCCAATTTTGGTTAGCAAATGATAAACATACCTTTTATGCAATCTAACGTAAGTTGTGCCTACTAAAGGAGAAAGAGAAACTTCACAAGAAATTAATTTTACCCCTTGCATGATCGTGACGGGTTTTAGTATCCTACTTCTTTTTCGACAGCCAGCTGTTCCTACCAGCTGCCTGTCACTCGCTGAGCCGTAGTACCACCGGTAGTATGTGGGCCAGCCATAATGCGATACGGATGCACAATTTGTTTCTTTGAGTTCAAGCATGCCGCTTGTTATGTTGAATAACGTGTACGTGTACCCCAGAGGAAACAAGAAGTACGAGTACTCCTGGCGAAAGGCGTCAGATGAGCGTGCAAAATCTTTTAGCAAATCGATGACCTGAGAGCCACGAACGCCATTGCAGACTGCGGGCACGTACTCAAGAACGAACTTTCTCTTTAAAGAGTTTTATAAGCGGTGTATAAGAAATGTGTCATATTTAAATTTCATGGGAGAGTATAAGTTACTTTCAACATCATTTTGTAAATAGTGTAAAAACTGTAAAAAGGTCATCGCAGAAGCAAACAAACATTTTCAAGCATGCTTCCCTCGAACCTCTTCTCTTCCAATCCTAGGAAAATAAATTCCTGGATTCATTGCTGTGGTCACTGATCTTGCGTCTAAATTTGCCATAATTTCAAGCATAACCCAGACGAAGGATGTGACATAGAATGCATACATCTTGATCTTAGAAAAATAAATAAATGAATGTCCTGTTCAAGGTCATTGTACAAACTATAAAAAACGTCGATGAAAATTGTTTTACCTGTTGCTAATACCATGTATACTGCGAGCAGATCAACGTGATCCTTGAAATTCACCAATGGAGTTTTTAAAGTAATCATTCGATTATCACTACCAAAACTACTCATTTAAAATGTATTCAGGAGTATGGCGTAGCAATGCAACGACGCAATAAGCGCTAACACTTCCACACAATTCAGAATTCAGAGATCTATTTTGGTTTCGTCATTTTGCGCACTTTAACAACATTGATGCAATATTATAACGTTTGTGTGATGCCGCAAATGTAACGCGTCAGGTTTTAAATCAACAAGCCCTACGATCGTTGCGATATCCGCACGCGTCTAGAACAATCCTTCGGAACGGCAAATCGCGGCAAGCCGCCACACGACCGGCCGCCGCGCCGATCTTGCCCGAAGTATCAGACGAGCGTCACCACTCCATGCTGCTGCTGTTACTCCCACCCCCACATCGCATATTCTAACATTGGTAGTATAACAACAACCCTTAGGCTTACCTTGAACGTAGCCATGTTCTGGCGGCATGTGATGAAGCGTCTGCGTGCCGCATCCTCCAGTCGCCGGCGGTGGAGGCGCGCTGAATGCACTTGTAGAACAACCATGGCGGCGTGCCAGCGATCCAATGTCACCGACGGCATGGTGTACATGCTGATGATGATGATGATGATGCGGCTGCATAGGTGCGGAGGGTGGCGCTGCCGCAAGTGGTGGTGGCGGCAAGTGATGGTTATGAGGTTGCACAGCGTTTGCAGGCGGCTGCATATTCGATAAAGCATCCAATGGCGTGTAAGATTTCGCAGGCGTAGTATCGGCATTTTCCTGTTAACACCATAAAAAATTCACAAATACATATAATAATAAATTATTATTTAATAACATACATTTTCTCTAGTAGTAGTAGTGGAGGATTGCAAAATTGTCTCTGTAGAGACAGCGGTAGCCGCTGTTTGTGTATGACTGGTTGCAGATATGCGATACTTCATCCCCGCAATGTGACAATAACCCTCATGGTGCGTGGAACGTGTCGTACTGTTCATGTAAACCCCAGTGAAAGTAACATCAGTATCCTGGTTGAGAATAACTGCCACCTTCTTGCTTGGCACTGCACGGACTTGCAGCTTACAGTCAATCTTCTCCTCTTTTTGATCGTTTCATCATCGCTTGAATACTCATCTTCTGAGGTGCTTGTCTCTGTGTCGCTGTTTGCACCACGAGGATGCGTGCGCTTTTCCGCTGAGTAGCTGGCGGCGAGTATTGCTGACGCATTCAGGCTAGCCATGCGCTTGCGCACAACCATATCCTTCAGATCCATGACAACTTCTTCCTTCTTGCGTCGTTTTGCTAGCGGTTTTTTCGTTTTAGCAACAGTTGTGGTTCGTTTTTCTGTGGGTACTGCCTTTGTGGTTTTCTTAGGTTTATCACTGCGTGCAGGAACCTGTAGGTAGTCATCTTCACTACTAGATGTTGTATCATGCATGTCCCACATCTTTCCAACAGCGCGTAGCCCTGGTACAGAACGCAAGGTACGCGTTGGTTGTGGTGAGACCGATTGGCGTTCGTGTTTCATTGGCCTGGTGCGTCGTTTTTCTTCCTTTTCTTCAGCAAGTTCACGCTTGACGTTGAGCTCCAACTGATCAAAATTACCACGGAATTCATTGTCGTATAGACAATGTACTTTTGCCATGGCATTCAAGGATGCCACACGATGGCGTTTAGGACCATTCCAAATACTCAGCAATTTTCGAGACTTAACCTGTTGAATCGGTTTTCCTACCAACTTTGCCTTGTGATTTTTATTCTTCACATACACGACTTTGTTTTTCAACGGAGCTGATTTCAATTTAGCTTTAAGTTTATTCGCTAACACCGAGGGTTCAAGTTTAGGCGTGCGTTTTTCTGAACTTTTCTTAACACCAAGTTTCTCCCCCTCTGCTTTCACAGAGGATTCAAAAATGGCGGCGATGACTTCGTCTAATTGTTCCTCTTTGATTTGAAGTTTCTGATTGACTTTTTTTGACATTACCTTCGCCTCTGTGACCTTGACATCTTTCTTAACCGATGTTTTCTCACCATTTAACTTATCAGGCATTTTTCCTTGATGAGAAGCGGATTTTTTCGAAGAGCTTTTAACAGTCTTCAAAATCTGCTTGTTTTTCGTCGGTTTTTTATCATTTTCATGTTTCTCTTCCTTATCAGATACATCAACGCTCGATTTAGATTCTGCTTTGTTATTTTTAATTTCGCCTCGGTTAGGTTTTTTACACTTAGTGGGTCGGTTGACGGTTTTATTTACCAATTTTGGGCGTGCTAAACGATGCACGTTATTGACTTGCTTTTTCGCCACTTTTGTTTTAGCGTGCGGGGCAGTTTTCTTGGCAGTGGTGTCCTTGATGTGCGTGTTTGGTTTGTTTTAGCCACCCTCTTCCACAATTTAGGCACATCTTGTACAGAAGGTGATCCCGTAGGCGTCTTTCTCACCTTACCGCTAACGACGAATGTAATAGTCTCGGCGATGGATGCCTCCTGTTCTTTCGTCAGCTTCGCTGCGAGCATCTTCTTTTTTACTGTTGCAGCCGCAGAGCTGCTGATGGTCAGTTTTACTTTCGCACATTTTGGCGTTTTCTTCACGATGCCATTGCTGTTGTTGATGGTTTGATTCACTGCTTTTGCCGTCTTTGTCATTGTAACACCGGTCGCAATCACGTCAAAACACCGTTTCACATCATCGCACTTTTCACGTGATAGTTTTTCTTTAGTCCTGCGTGTGCTCCCCCTAGAGTGAAACGATATCACCCACCGTGCATCGATTTACCCGCACTCGTCCTCCGATGCATCCGCATTCCCTAGCAGCAGTTGACATATAAAATTAAATAAAACACTGCCACTTTGCTTGTACCCCGTGAAGACGGCGCAGGACGAACCGCAAGGCACGCGCAACTCCTTCGCGCTCCAGCCCCCTGGATCAATTTCACTAGCGACGGGTTTTGTCGCGCACGTCCGACACTTACACCCCGAACACAGTTTATTATACAGTTATTAGTTTTTAGTTAGCTTGCAGATCCCGTGATGTTTTTCTATTGTTTACCTTCCTCTGTAAATGTCACATCCTCCTGATGTGCGTTCGCGACTCTCGGAACACGCGAATCCCAGCAAAGTTTGATTGTTTCTTGCGTCCGCAGTGACAACTTCAGCGAGTAGATATTGAATTTAGCCGTAATAAGGGCGTTCGATCAGCCTAGCGATATTAACAGATGGTTCTCGAACAATACGGAATCGCGTGTCTTCACTAATCTCCTTACGTGTTTCCGCGCAAAATTCCCCGCCCTAGAAATGAACGCACTCACAAGCCACCATTTTACAGCTGGTCTGTGTCTGTCAAATAGGCGGTTCGTTTAGTACAAGAATTGTGGCAAGCAAAGTGACAAGCGCGCGGCCTCTACCGGTAAACATAACAAGTAGTTAAAGCTCTGAGTTTCAGTTTGGATGTTGGAATATAGGCAACCTATGCCACGCAAATTTTTACAGTTTGTAACAATCATGAAAAGCAATATTTAAAATAACACTTTTCACTTCTACCGCGTGTGAACTGCACACATTTTGTGCATAATATTAAGTAATATATGAAATTGTAAATTAATTTGATTTGGAGTTAAACTTATTCGTTATTAAACGCGGTGACTCATCAAATTTATTGGTAAGTAATCTTTGCTACTTTGAAGGTTACGGCATAAGAGCAGGAAAGTTGAACATTCCTCTTCCCCTAGAGACCTCCGATTGGACTGCTGGAAGACTCAGGCACGATTGAGCACCGTAGTCACTGCACGCTGCCTTTTTATACCTGTGGGTAACCCGCAAAAAGTGGTGGGGGTGAATAGACGCTACGATGATTAGCAGCGACTCACCCCACCACTTTTTGCGGGTCACCCGCAGGTATAAAAGGGCAGCACGCAGCAAACACGGTACTCAGTCGTGCCTGAGTCCTCCAGCAGTCCAGTCGCAGATCTCTAGGTTCTCCTCTCCTCTCTTAGTTTGAATTACTACACTATGCATAAACTTGCAGTTATTTCAATAATCACAAATATTTATCGATTATTCAAGTTTATGTCTTCCACACATCCACACATAAAAAGCAGTGAGTAACAACTATCGACCTCAACAAAAACGGTTTTTTTAAAAAAAAATTTGAAATATTTTCATTGTTATGTGCAATTGTAATTTACTAAACAGGTAAAAATTAACGACCTATAATTTCATGGACATACCCTCCACATTCCCAAATTTAATATGTTCATGTAAGTACATAGGTCGGTAGTCAGACAGAAGCCATAATTATTTTATTTGTTAAGCAAGGAATTTACATGTTCTGATTCATTGCAAAATGTTGACAAGTGACGCAGTTTGTCGTAATCAAGAGCCTCAAAAAGGAAATCGAAAGTGGAATAAATTTAATTCCGCAAGAGTCTTGAACAGACGCGTATCAGCATGATGATAACAGCGTATTTTTGGTTATTCACACTGAGGTAAATTATATTCCAGCGTATTTATTTTGTTAATTTTAAAGTAATCATTTAATTATAGTTTTTATTGTCATCTATTTGTGACATCTTCAAGACATAAACCGATTTCAACACACAATTATTCCGCATTTCCTGATGAATTTAAATTTGGCGTTGGGACTTCAGCATATCAGAATGAAGGAGCATGGAATACAAGTGGTAAATAAGTTGATAGTTAAGAAAAATCATAAATACTTGATTAATTCTTTTGTTAATAGGAAAAAGTCCAAACATTTGGGATTTTTCAACTCATAATCAACCAGAGAAGATTTTGGATAGGTCTAATGCGGATATAACTTGCGATGGTTACAATAAACTCGAAGAAGACATTGAACTAATCGCACAACTAAAAGTACACTGTTACCGTTTCTCCGTGTCCTGGACACGATTATTTCCAATGGGCTATGTAACAACAGTAAATCCTGATGGTGTACGTTATTATAACAAGGTGATTGATCTTGTGCTTGCAAAGAATATCACACCGATGATTACAATGTACCATTGGGACCTGCCACAATCTTTGCAAAACCTCGGCGGCTGGGCTAACCCTAAATTAGCGAATATCTTTGTAGAATATGCTGATCGACTTTTCGCGTTGTTTGGCGACCGTGTAAAGGTGTGGACGACATTCAATGAGCCTTCTCATATTTGCAAAAACGCATACAATGGTTTTTCAGCCCCGTATCTCTCTGAAGATGGTATTGGAACTTATTTATGTGGTCATACTCTTCTACGAGCTCATGGTAAAACATACAGATTATATCAACGTAAATATAAAAAAACCCAGGGTGGTAGTATAGGAATTGCAGCTGAAACAGATTGGTATGAGCCTCTGAATGCTTCTAGTGTGGCTGATCGACGATCTGTTCGTGATTATATGGAGATGAACGTATGTATTTTGTACTAGCTTTAACCCGCGGCTTCGCTCGCGAATATCTAAAATAATGAAGTTGCTTCCGTAAGCGTCTGTAGTCACAGAAGAAGTAACAATGAAGTAGAATGGGGGGAAGTTTAAAATTGCTGAAAGTATTGTCTATGGAAGTATAGTGTAGTCTCCATAGTGTAGTCAATTGGATTTGATGTTGACGTAGCTGTCGGTAATACAGTGTGATAATACAGTGTGATGGTACTATAGTACTTAGGTTTGAGCTTCATTGCTGGAATGCTAGATGGCGTTAAAGTAGTCAAATAGTCAGATGCAGAGGTATTATTGGCTAAACAATTTCTTTATTTTATTTTAAAAATATTTTTTTTATTAAATAAAAAGTAGCCTATAACTATTCGGGGACCACTAAGAATATGTGTACAAATGTTCATGATGATCGGTTAAGTAGTTTTTGCGTGAAAGTGTAACAAACATCAGGACTTTCGCATTTATAATATTAGTAGGGATGTAACATTGTAAATTGTAAGTATTTTTGTTTGTTTTAGTTTGGTTGGTTTGTCCATCCGATATATTCAAAGACAGGTGATTATTCACCTGTTATGCGTAAAAGGATTGACTTTGTCAGTCGTGCTCAAAATTTCACGCACTCGCGTCTGCCAAGATTTACCAAGCAAGAAATTAAGGAGATTCGTGGTTCATATGATTACTTGGGGCTTAACCATTACACCACGTTTCTTTTGACTGCTGCTGGGCAAAATGTGCCGGCTACACCTAGTTATGCCAGCGATGCAAACGTCCTGTTGTCGCAGGATAGGTTATGGGAACTCACTGGATGGGAGAATTTTGTTGTAGTGCCGGAAGGCATTCGTTATTTGTTACATTATATTGGTCAACGATACGGGTATGATATTCCTATTTCCATTACGGAAAATGGTTATGCCGGAGCTGCTTCTGAGGATATAAATGATGACAATAGAATTAAATATATGAACGTAAGGTTTTTATATAAATGTCTTTGATTAAAAGGTTTAACAGTTCTTTTTGATTTAGGGATATATTCAGCAGGTGCTACAAGCAATAAATGAAGGAAGTAATGTAGTTTCTTACATATATTGGACTTTGATGGATAACTTTGAGTGGTCAAGAGGTTACACGTACGTTTAACTACTGATGTAATTAAAGGAAAAAACTTATTGATACTTATTTTAAATTGCAGCTTAAAATTTGGTCTATACCATGTAGATTTTCTTAGTGCCAACAGGACTAGAACACCCAAAAAGTCCGCAAAGGTATTTCAGAATATTGTCGTTACAAAACAGGTTGATAATACTTTTGATCCTGTCGAATTTGTACACTAAGCAAATAAAGAAGAATATTGCTTCATAATGAATGATAAAAGTCGTTGATTTGACTACCAAGAGTTTACTTTATAGTTTTTATGCTTATTTTACTATAATATAATTTAATGTGTTTTATATACCACTAGCGCGCTCTATTGGTGGAATCATTGAATTACACTGTTAGTTTAACCTCGTAATCATGTTGGATTGTGTCCTGAGTTAAATTCCCGCCATAGGCTCACAAAGAACAATTAAATTATTGAACAATACTCCTGATTGTAATAAGGTTCAGCCCTTGCATTATTTTATTAAGTACGTTTTAAATTCAATTGTTTCCTAATACTGGTAATTGCCTGTAATTTATTTTTTTTCAGATGAACTCCAACATTGTAGATAACATCAGTGTCAGCAAAACTTTGTCTTGGTTGTTAAGGCATTCAGCAATTAAAGAGGGTCTAAGCATTAATGAGGAGGGTTTTATTAAAGTTGATGAACTGTTGAAGCATCCAAAATTAAACAAGTGCTCAATCAGTGATATTCTACGCATTGCTGAGCACAATGACAAACAGAGATTCACTTTACAGCTAGATGACAATAAGCAGTGGTGGATCAGGGCTAATCAAGGACACAGCATTAAGGTAAATAGAATATTTTACCTAAAAATGTGTTGTGTTTCCAAGTCTTTTAATTTTGCTTATAAAGTTATAAAAATTGTAGGTTGAAAAGTTAGATTTAATCGAAATTCATTTAACCCCAAGACTTACTACTGACTATCCAGAAATTATACATGGGACTTATTTTAAAAATTGGAACAAAATAAAAGTGACAGGATTGCATCATATGCAAAGAAATCATATTCATTTCGCATGTGGTTTGCCTGGTACAGGTGGAATAATCAGTGGCATGCGAGCCTCATGCCAAGTATATATTTATATTAATTTGAGAAAAGCGCTGCAAGACAATTTAAAGTTTTATAAATCTGCTAATGGTGTCATACTGAGTTCTGGAGATTCAGATGGTTTTATTAAGCCCAAATATTTTCTAAAAGTTGTTAATGCCAAAACAGGTAAATTTAATTTATTATAAACATTCTTGGGGAACTATAAATGTTATTCATTTAGGACACACAATCTAAAAGACGAAATGGATTTAATCGGGCCTCTATTTTGTCAAGTGTGTAATGTGGCTATACCTCATGAAAGCGCACGTGATAACCACAACCAAGGCAAACGACATCAGCTAGCTCTTCATGCGGCACTCACGGAGGACAACGATTATAAATCTTCAGTATTTTCAGTAGGTGGGTTTGAATGTAGTGAAAAGACTAAAACACTCGTTAAAAATTGTGATCTTTAACGTTATGTAATATTTAGGATGGCCCAATGCAGTTAAAAAGGAAGAAATTCATCAGTTTATGGAAATTTTTGGCAGTGTCAAATCACATTACATGCCATCGAAGGGCATGTGGATGATTACTAAATACGACGATGCGGGTGTAGCACAAGACTTAATTAAACGAGGCAGGGCGAAGTTCAAGGGGAAATGGATTAAGTTTTCAGCTAAAAAACGTACTGAAGGTAAATAAATGTCATAATTTAATCAAGTTAAAGGTACAATACTACTGTTTAACCTATTCAAAATGGCGCGTGTTTCTAGTTCAACCTCAACCACCTCCACAAGAAGAATACGCCTATGAAAACATCTTAAAAATAATTTTTAACCAGAGATCATTCGGTGATGAAATCCTAACACTTTGCTCTCATTTACAACCAAATACAGAGCTGGAAATCAAGAAGTACCTCCACTTGTGCGCAGACCTTGAGAAAACCATGCAACAATTATACCCAAACTCAAAAGTGCATCCATTTGGCAGCACTATAACTGGTCTAGCTTTTCCTGACTCGGATATTGACGCTTACATTGGCGTCCCGAATCCGCCACGTCAAGCCAAGAAAATATTCTACGTGGAGGCGATTACTAAAAGTCGTGATGTACTTAATCACAGCCCACTTTTTACAAATATTGTTTGCATCCCACGGGCGAACACTCCTATTGTGAAATGCGTGCATGTACCGACTGGTTTAAAATGCGATTTTAATTTTAAAAACATGCTGGGTGTCTGCAACTCATATCTAATACAGTTCATCGTACGTCTGGATAACAAACTCAAGTTGTGTTTGTTGGTATTAAAATTCTGGACAAAACTACGCATGGTTGGTGGGACAAACACTCGACTTACAAACTACGCTTTGACAATCATGTTTATTTACTACCTGCAACAAGCACCTTATAATCTACCATCAATTCGTAAGTTACAAGAAAATCCTATGGTGAGGAATATACAGTATGGGTGGAATGGTGGTTTTGATGGTATGTACTCCATTGATCTAGCCTCAATCAGGAATGCCTCACTCTACGAGTTATTGAAAGGATTTTTTGTGTTTTACTTGACTTACAACTACGACGAGTTTGTTATCTGTCCATATTTGGGTGAAAACGTACAAAAGACTGTGTTTCAATCATTAGACACGCTTCCTGCACAGTTTGAATTGTATCGGACAAGTTTTCGTGATGAACACTTGAAAGTGGATTCCTTGATGTGCGTACAAGATCCATTCGAACACAATCGCAATTTGGTTGGGACGCTTGGAAAGAAATTCGTGGATGAATATTTAAACGAGTTGAAACGAGCCGTTGATATTCTCGAAGCACAAGCACCACATTTATTGTACAATATTTGCATTGATAGTTTTGATAACATTTCACAGTATCAGATGCGTGCGAAGATGCCGAAAGTTAAAAATATTAAGTTTTTGTTGACGCCAGGGGTCACAGAAATGTGTTATGAGTTAAAACTCGCATGGTTTCAATTCGTTGATAGTTTCTTGGTGGATGTATTGACGGACGTGTACAATTTTACGATTAATGTACAAAAAGACGATGATTCACACGATAATCCAAAGAAAATGAAGATGAAACCTGATCTGTTGGCGGATCTTTATGATCCACTACATATATCAGTAAGTGGATTGTACAATTTGTGGGATGCAAGGAATATTTTTAGGGATGTACAAACAATGAAGAAAGATGCTACTTTTCTGGAACATCAAATCGAAATATCCAAATATATTCAGTCTCATTTGCTGAAGGATGTCACGCCAAAGAAACCAATCGTTAATTTTAATATTACAGTGAATCATTATATAATTGACACACGTGTAATGATTATATTAGATACTGTGGATAAAGAGCAGGGCAACGATCATTACGGGGCGTTTGCCACTTTGTTTTCGAAAATGTTTATCAATTGGTTGCGAATTTATACCAATGAGAAGAACGGCGATAATAATGAGCCAGAAAAAAGCAACTAAAAATCGATTGGTATGTTTGCAAATCGTGATATTTTTGAATTGAGAAATTTATTTTTAATACTTGACCGTGTTTATTTTGTTTTTCTATTACAAATATGTATAACAATATCTATATGCTACTGTTTCCGTGAGTTGTAAACAAACGTCTCCAGGGCAATATATATGGGAATGTTTTCTATAGTTTTTACATTTGACTGTTAGATGGCGTGATGTGTATTGTATTGGAACTATAATACTTTGTGAGTTGCTTTTGCCGCTTAATTCCCGTTCTTGTGGTTAAGATATTCTAAATTTTTCGGATTAATGTAGAATCAAAAAACAAACACTGTTGTGCTTTATGATCACCATGGAAGAGACTAAAGAAAGTGAATCTACAATTAAAACAGAAGAAAGCAATGTGGATGAGGCACTTGAGGTACCTTCAATATACCTAACCTAATGAAATTATTTATGATATTTTTATCATGTATTTTATAGAATACATCAACACATGCAGTTGTTAAAGAAGAAAGTGCCATAAATTCAGAAGAGACTAAAAGTGACTGCTCTAAATCTGTGGATTATTCAACACTTCTGGATGGTATGCAGATTTAAGATGATAAAAATGTAAACATTTTATATTGTTTTTCGCTATGTACTTGATGTAGCTGAAGATTTTTTTGACGATTTCAACAATAAGGATTTCCTAGCTGGACTTGATGTGGTTGATGCATGGGAAGACAATGAAATTGAATTGAATACACAAAACGAAAAAGCATGCACAGACACTGAAACTGTGGAGAAAGAACAAACAGAGCCTGAAAATATAACAACTGATGCTGGTGATTCAAAAAAAGATGAACCTGCTGATAGTAAAATAGATAAGTTGAAAAAGTATTCAATTCCTAAGAGGAAATCGAAATCTCGGTCTCTGGAAGGTAAACCAAGAGAGCGGAATAAAACACGTAAGTATGATACCGATAGTCGGCGTGATCCTGAAAAGGTAAACCGTGATATACAGCGAGATAAAGCAAAATGCGAGAAGGAACGCATCACGGAAAAACTCCGCATTCTTGAGACAGGATTAGTGCCACCAGGAACCGAAATGGATGAACCTGCTGCTACTCATGATGTAAGACAATCATCGCGTTCAACAAAACATAATTATTCGCGGAGCCCATCACCGTCCCACCGGAAACGTCGCTACAGCCGGAGTCGCTCACCACCTGTACAGACGGTTCATCCTCGCAAGCGCTATTCACCACCATATCGCCGTCGGTCCCGCACACGTTCACCTATCCCCCAATCATTATATGAATCTCGGTATGACAATCGTCGAAAACGGCCACGATCTCGCAGTCACAGTCCAGATCGAGCTCGACATCGTTCTCGCTCCTTGAATCGTTATCAGAAGTCATCAGCGGAGCGACACTCGTCCAAACACAGTTATGATCGATCCCCCGATAGAAAGCTATCTTTTCTTGAAGAACTAGATCGCAAACTATCGCGAATGGACCATGATCATATGAATAATATTACAGCGCAGAGTAATGGTGGTTCACACATTAGCTATAATCAATACAGTAATAACATGGGAATTATGCCGATGCCGTTTATGATGCCACCGATGGGCCATACGCAATACGCCGGTGCATCATACGATCAATCGTTTTTATTGGTAATGGGCACGTAGTGGATCCAAATCCATATGGTGTCGGATACCCACAGGGTTATGCATCATATGAGCAGATGTATACACCGGCGCAGAATTTTCCAGTTGAGACGAACGATGAGGCCAATAAGAAGGTAGTACTGTATTTTATGAAATTTTGTCAGTTTTAGTTGACAACTTTTGAACCATAAACGCGTAATTTGCATAAAAATATAATATAATCATTGTCGAATGACAATTACGACATGCAGCAATAATTTTTGCTAAATTGTAGCGCGGTATGCGGTGAAAATTTAACTTGAAGCATTAAAGTGTTGGTTTTTGTAGCTTTTCAACGATGACAATATATCACTCACGGAATATCTTAAACTAACGCAAAGATCTGGTAAGAATTTCATTGTATGTTGCTCATTAAGTTGAGACTGTTTTAAAAAAGCAAACAATTAATCACATTTGTCGTTATTTCTTAGACAATGCACAACAAATCAACCCAGCACACAAAGATAAAGGTGAGTCTTGTCCATGTAATTCTATTATCTATTTACTATTATATTACTATTATATCTATTTACCATGTAAAAGCTCTGATTGTAAGCAGAAGTGAAATTTGCAAATTGGAGCTTTAGTTAATTATGCTTTATTGAACTAATTGAACATATTGTTTATGTTATATTGAGATTTGTAAACTTGTAGTGTTAAAACGTAGTCAAGACGCGTTGACGCTAATACCAAAATTGCAGCGGCCGGACGGTCGTTTCTTCATCTGCGTAAACCGCCTTCAAAAGACTGATTCAACTCAATCACCGAGTACATCGGGATGTGGAAGTCCAAAGCTTGGTTCTTGTGTAGAGTTCAGTTTCACATCAAAACTAAACACTAAAAAGCAGCCCACATCTCTCAGCAGGTTATTGGCGCGGCTGGATGTAAAGGAAAAGCCTATTACTCTTCCAACAGACGACGATTTGCAGCAGAAGACTTTTGAAGATGCGGCAGCACAAACCTCTGACTATGTGTGTGAAGAGTGTACAAAGTTTAAGGAAATTCAACGCATTGACGTCGCCGTGCAATGCACGCCAGATACTCAAGAGTTTGGCGCCAACGTTACCGAGGATGATTTTCTGGCGACTGCACGAAGCGCCCTGAAAAATCTAATCAAACAACAATCTTTCGCGTCGCTTACCCCGGCGCAGATACTAGCGCAATTGGGCGAGAATAAGGACGAGAAGGAGGAGCGACGTCCACAGCAACCTCAGATGCAAGAATTTGAACGACGGGAGAAGCGGGAGAGCAATTGCAGTGGTGATTTTGAGCGAAGGAGTGATTGGCACCAGCGGCAGTTATCACAAAACCACCAAATTCAGCAAGGTGGATATCCCAGTTGGTCGCAACCCAATCCGCAAATTGGATATAACCAACAGATGGGACCGGGAGCTGTACCACCAAGAATGGGCGTTGGTAATATGACCTTCCAGCAAGGACATCGAGCTATGCGTCCTGGGTTTTTCCCGCCACGTCCACTTATGAATCCAAATCAACCGCCCAGATTTGGTCCTAATACGATGCATAATTATCCAGTGAGGAGATCTTTTTAAGAGCTTTGCTATCAATATTCTGTTAAAAGTAAACTTTATATTATTCAACCGTTTTGTTATGATTGATTTTTATATCTATACAAAACTTTTAAAATAAAAGAAATCCTTATATCTTTATTTTTGTTGAGGGATGCCTCCATAATTTAAATGTTTTTAATAAACATAAAAAATATATATAAAAATACAAAAGCTACTTATTACACCTTGTCGTTAAAGTGTACTACGTCTATAGAAACAAAAACTAAACTTTCAAATGTATTTTTATTAATTTTCTTTTTAAATCTTTTCATTTGGGTTTTCCGCAAAAGTAACAACGCGTTTTAAATATTTCGGGAACACCCATGTCTACTTAGGCAAGTAAAATGCGTTTGTAGTTATTTGGTACGAACATACCTTATTCATGCTCAATTCGTCAGAACTTTGAATACGTCAAACGCTCGGCCATTGACGTAAATCATTGTTTTACGTCACGACCGCATTTCAGTTACGTATGTATCAAACTGCGTCGCAGTCGATGCAATGTTATTACTGAACTTACATGTTTGATTTGTTTATTTGCAGACAAATATTACTTCCACCGCTTAGTTATCGACGATCTCTTTCACAATATTAAATTGTATTTATAATATTACAATATAAATAAATGCCAACAAAATAATTAATCTGTTTTTATGATTTTGTTAAGTTGGTTGCTTGCAGGTCTTATTATTGTGTTTAATGTGTGAAACCGTCCTTACCATGACAGCGTATGTGTCTAGTGCACATGCGTGTGATAGGGTCGGCCATTAGACGAAACAGCCGAATTTAGCCGAAGTATAACGATGTAGTGCGCCGTCCGACGCCGATTCGCCTGCGCCCAGCCGAAACAGTTGCCATGTTGCTACGCGGCTAGGGCGTGCTGTACGGTTCCCATTCGTCTGTGCTTCGCGATACAACGCAAGCCGACTCCGACGGGCACATCAAAACAATCGTGAACGACGCGCGCGACCAGTGCACTTGGCACGCCAGTTATCATCGGTTGCAAAGTCGCGCGCCCGCAACGCAACCAGCGAGAGTGCAATCCTGCCGAACCGCACGTGGTGTTAATGCGGCACGCAAAACGGATGGAATCCAGCCATCAAACAATCGAGTGAACAGTGCGCGCTCTTACATCGTAGTGATTATCTCTCCCCATCGTCTAAGTTAGTGCTAAAAGTGAGGAGTGCAAGGGCGCCCGCGCGCGCGGCGTGAATCTCATGCACATTTGTTATTATTTTGCTTGTGTGCTTTTGACCCGAGCGGAGCGCTTCGCCGCCGCGCCGAGCAGCAGCGCCGCGGCCGCGCGTCGAACGAACCACAGCACACAGCCGGAGAGAGCACAGTCCATTCTTCGCAGACAGAGGGGTGCACGCATCGATTCCATCGCATCGCGCGCCAAAAAGTGCCCGAAACAAACACTCCGCGGCGCGGTGCCGGTCGGCGTCGCTTGGCCTTGAGCGCGCCGGCGAGAGGTTAGTGCCCCCCGCGCGCGTACTACCGCGAGTGGTGTTCATTTGTTTGTTTGTTTGCTGATTGGTTTCCTGCCCCCGAAACAAAAGGTGTCCACACACGCTCAGCCATGGATTACGAAGTGAATCTGGTGGAATTGTGAATGTGCGTCGCGACGCCGTCGACCAACTGCTGAGCACGTTCCCGGAGCCGCATCGATGGAGCCCATGGCTTGGCATAAACACGACCATCTGTTGCTGACGAAACCCAAGAGTAAGTTTCGCCATCTCATGCGCCTCTCTCTCATCCCTCAACGCGTTGTTTGTGTTGTTATTAAGTTTTAACTTTTGTTATGGCGCGTTTGTTGTTATCGTCTGCGCCGCAACGTGGTGCAATCGCGCGCGCTGCGCATTAACAGCTGACTCAGGCTCCTGACGTTTTCGTGTTCGGGTCAACTGATTAAACTGTTCAAGAATGACTAACGGTGCAAAGTTTGGATTTGTTTGCGTATTTGGGTGAATTTTGAATTTATTCCATGGTAACTTTATTTGTTATTGATATAGACCTCATACAAACACAAATTCAGTTGCATCAAAACGAAATTCTTATACCCTTAATATTGCATTACATTTAATTGCTCTAACAACATTGTTTGAGCTTATGACGCGCGCAATCGCATCGGATTGCAAATATTTTGTATTCGTAACGCGAAACCGGATGTGCATTGCGAGTTATTTGCGCAACAATTCGACCGACATGATGAATATTCTAGCGTTGTGAGTATGAATTCTTATTTTGCGTAGAAACCAAAGTTATTACGTGTAGACTTCTCGAACTTTGGATCATAAGTACCTAATGTGTGTCACCGGCGGAATAAAATAAGTAATTAAGCCGGAGTAAGTAGCGCGCACCGCGCACCGCGGTGTGGAAATGTACGTGCGCGGGGTAATGCGGCGTAAATTATGTGTACATTTCGTCTAGCGTCTAGACGAGTCGAACACACACACACGTCCGCATTACCTACATTTTGGTTGCTAAACAATCTCCGTCACTCAATCTTATCTTGACGGTATTTCCGAAAATCGTGCAAATCATTCGTTCATTCATCAATAAAACTAAACAAATACTCACATGTTACAGTAAATATTTACTTTTGGCGGATATAAGTACAGTTATTTATAGTTATTATACGAAAGACAAGATGAAAACCTTTATGATCTACTAGCTTTAACTCGCGAATATCTAAAATAATGAAGTTGCTTCCGTACGCGTCGGTAGTCACAGAAGAAGTAACAATAAAGTAGAATGGCGGGAAGTTTAAAATGGCTGAAAGTATAGTCTATGGAAGTATTGTGTACAGTCTCCATAGTGTAGTCAGTTGGATTTGATGTTGACGTAGCTGTCGGTAATACAGTGTGATAATACAGTGTGATGGTACTATAGTACTTAGGTTTGAGCTTCATTGCTGGAATGCTAGATGGCGTTAAAGTAGTCAAATAACCAGATGCAGAGGTATTATTGGCTAAACAATTTCTTTATTTTATTTAAAATATATTTTTTTTTATTAAATAAAAAGTAGCCTATGACCATTCGGGGACCACTAAGAATATGTGTACAAATTTTCATGATGATCGGTTAAGTAGTTTTTGCGTGAAAGTGTAACAAACATCAGGACTTTCGCATTTATAATATTAGTAGGGATGAATGACAAAAATAATCTAATTTTACGTTCTTATGTCTTCTTAAGTGTTGCAAACCGTTTTAATTATTTTTCTACTTTCAAAAGTTTTAATTCTTGACTTCAATTCAGCTCTTATTATTGTTTTGATGGTCATGCCCGTGCGAGTTCAGTTAATTTTACAAGTGTTTGGATAAGAGCAGAGCAAAAGTGCATCATGGTATAAATAGAATCGTGCCGAGCGTGCGAATGAGTAATCCTAATTTAACCTACCAGGCCTGTGTTGATAACACACGTAATAATTTATGAAGTTGTGTAATCATAAACACAACGAAATTAATTTAGTTAGCACACATAAACATCGAGCATATTAATTGATGCAAAGTTGAAAGTTTAATTAATTTATCATTCTTTAAAGAAACTAATGTACACATAATGAAATGAGCATGCATTGCTCTATCTGTATGCAAAAACAGAACAGTGTAAACACGCAGCGCTGCATTATGTCAACAATAACATCATTTCCACGCGAAAGATGATAAATAAAAACGCAGGGCGCGTGCACTGTGTCAAAATGCAACACGTGGACACGCTGTGCCCACCTTTACTGCGCATTTCGTCTCCTGCCACATCAATATTTACTATATATGTTTATATCTAATCATACTTTCGTGACGCAATGCAAATAAACATCGAGGAGAAAGGAATCGGTTTCCTTAAAGAAGTTATTTAATATTTGCTTTAAGATTAGGGTTCAGCGTCTCCACTTTTGCGTCGTTATAATTTGACAAACAAAAACTGCAAAGTACTGATTAAGGTTTCATTGAGAAATAAATTTATATCGTATTGAATGTAGCCAATGGAAGATTTTGAGTTATAATCAGAATGTCAGGATATGAACGCTCGAAAATGTTCAGAGAGACAAAAAAATATCCGAATTGCGCATAATTACAATATTCTTCAATTATTTCAAACCCATTCGGTTAATTTTCTCTGACGCGTTTTGTTGTTCCAATATTTGCATGAAATTTTAAATGTTTGTTTGTGACGCTTTCACGCCAACCAATTTTGTTAAAATTTTGAAATTGAGCTGTTTTAAGCCTTGACAAGCATGAAAGCGACTTTTCGCCGCAAAATATAACTTGACACGTGTAAAATAAGGGATGAAAGTTGGTGTAGAAATTCAACTGTAATTATAGTTATATATTCCGGGGATTAAAAAATAATAGTTTTTAAATATAGTTTAAAACTTTAGAGCAATGACTAAAGATTGACCCTTGATGGGCCTAGAAATAGATACACTTTGATTTTCTATATGTAGGTGTATAGTTCGAGGACCGAAAAAATAGAGACGGTGCTGCGTCTATGTGCGTCTATTATTAGGAGGCTGGCGATTATTTATAGCGAAGTGAACGTCCTCGGCGTGAACGTCACCAACGTTTTTCGTGCGGGGCGGGTATAGGGCGCCGACATTTCAGCCTCCCTGTAGTTTTGAATTTAAAACGTAAAACTGCAGCAGATGAAACACTAGAACTCATTTTAAGCACGAGTAATTCGATTAATATCGATATTATTTACTTCTAAAATTCATTTAAATTGTTTCATTAAATTGTCTCATACCCATCGCCTAACTCATAAAACTTCTTCATTTCGTATTTGTATAACAATTCTTAAAGTAATAAAAATGAATGAATTATTTGCAGACGTTGAGCACGCATTTCTTGATGTTATCCGAAGTGAAGACAGTATGTATTAATTGTTTTATTTTTATCGTTTTTTAATGTGTGTGGATGTGGGTGTGTGTGTGGAGGAGGTGTAAATGTGCGTGCGGAGATTTAAAATCGTTTATTAATTCAATGGGGGCTTTATACCAACCCGAGCGCCGAGAAGACAATTTGACATTGCGATCGCAGGTCTGGCAGTGGTGTGGCGTTGCCGCGCCGCCGCCGCACGGGCGTGCGTGGGGTGGGGGGGGCGGCTGTTGCTTTCATATTGATCCGGCGCCCTCGCCCGCACCCGCATGAGACCGTCAAACCGCCACACATCGCCGGCAACGACGCCCGATAAAATTCTGCGACGCCGCCGCACGTGGCTGCTGTTGCTGCACGTATTCTCTGGCGAATAAAAATCAAAATCAAGTCTGTGGCAGGGTTGGAGGGAAAGTTTACAGACGTCCTCGATTAAAATTTTAGCCACCATGGCAACAAAGTGGATGGAGCGTGCGCGGCGGCGTGCTTTTTAATTTCTATTTTCGGCCGGCAGCAGCGTATCATGTGAATTTCTTATCAAATTAGGATTGCTTCGGTTCGCCGGAGAACTGGGTCAGCATAGGCGGATGCGATGCGCTCATGGCAACACACGCACAATGCGCGCGTAATTAGATATGCGTCTGTCTAGACGCAGTACGACGCTGATTTACCTCACGCATCCTTGAGAATTTGAAGATCAACAAATTACTTGCATAAATATTTTTATTAAATGCTGAATTTTTGCACTAAATTAGGCACGTGCAGAACTTACCGGTTTAAATGAACGTGGGTTATTTTATAGAGCTGCTGCATGTGCAAAGTACCATTCTATTCTATACCTCCGAGTGTGTCACATGGGAGCGTAGGTGTTGGAAAGTAACCGGCTTTCGTGGCCGAATTCTCCTATTTATATTTACACATACAGCGCTTTACTGCTAATTATTTATTTGTCACACGCCATATTAAACGCGCGACTTCAAACAGTTTGGTTAGACATAAAATAGAAACGTTGTTGGGGCGGGCGTTTAATTGATTAGTTCGGATTTTGCTTAGTTTTACGTGTGGCTTTATAAGCGAGCCACAAGTAGTTCGAATGTAAACTTGCTAATGATTTGTGCAAATCGCGTGGTGTGGTGATATTTAATTTAAGCAATGATCTAATCTCCACGGCGGAGGAAGAGTCATTTAGCTGTTTAAGTTTTTGATTTCTGAATGACTTATGACACAGTCTTTGTAAAAATAAAAGGAGAATTGTAATTTGAAATCATTTAAATTCAGAAATAATTGATTGATACATGAAATTTTTATAAACGCGACTTCGTTCCGGCAGTGTTTAATAAAAATGTAATTCGTTTTTACTCTCTTGTTCTAGACATACTCGTAGTAAGAGTCAATTCTATCAATAAGATTGGCAATTTTAATTTAAAGAAATTAATTATAGAAAGTTTTGTCAATAATGCACTTCAGCGCGCCATCTCGAATTCGACTATTTAACTATAACTATGATTGAATCTCAATGTCAAATTTTATTCTATAGAAAAGAGCTGTTTTGAGGATTTTCCCGGCAATTATTCGAATTTTTCTCACCTTTTAAACCTTCCCTAGACCTCCACGAATAATTCAAGACCAAGATAAGATAAATCCGTTCAGCCGTTCTCGAGTTTTAGCGAGACTAACGAACAGCAATTCATTTTTATATATATAATTCTAAATATTTTTTAAAATTCCTATCCAGCAGAATATTTTCCAGGATTATCTTCAATTATCTTCAAAATTCAATATAAAATATCGCACCTGTTTCTAGAATCTAGACACTTGAAAAATAAGACGTTCCTAAATCAATTTCACTCCTGCTGCATTTGTATTTTCATTGCGTCTGCTTTGCTGCACCCCTTGCGCGCGCTGATATCGAATTATCTTCGAAATGAGCACCGCGGGCAGACAGAACGTGTTTGTTTTTAATCGCCATTCGCCGATGTTGTGACCGGTCAGCAGGAGTCCGCGCCTCACATGTGCGGATCACGACCGCTGAAGGTGAAGAACCGCGACGGCATGCGAAGAATGCTGCCCGCTCTTGTCCTCCTGCGAACGTTCATCCGGTTACGAGCTCAAAAAGATCAACATGTGCGAATATTTTGCCACACTCGTTATCAAAAGGCCCTGCGCCGCATGTAAACAACAAAAAGTGCATACGTCCACTTCCTGGAATCGCATAGCTCACACACACGTAGACACACGCTGATAAACTCAAGTGGAGACACTCTACCAAGTCATCGATAAATTGTAAATAATCACCGTGATAGAATCTTATTCAGCCTTGAAAGGCTGAAATCTATGAATATAAGTTATCTAAGTATAACATTAATATTTGTATGGTAATTTTATAATTTACTACGCAATTTCGTGCTATTAGTATTTTATTGGATACACCCTGTGTGCCCCAAAGATTAAGTACGTATGCTGGCGCCGTATTGTTGTCATCATAATGCCTGATTATTTCCAGTAACTGCGACATGTTCTACAACAACACACGTGCGGGGAAACAGGCAGGGACGCAAAGTGCGAATTGTGACTAATAACAAACGGACGAAACGTTTTTACGACGCCACAACATGAATCGATTTTTTTTCTGTGCCTACATATTAGCTCGGGAGTAGGTATAGTGAAAAAGATGAAACATGGATGCGCGATTGACAAATTGGCGCTATGACATGCAATATTTTTTGTTCAGAAGTGCGGCGCCTAGAATGCACATATCTATCTATCCATAAATATTTAAACGCGTTTCGCACGATGTGATAATGGCGAATTTGTATCTTTTCTGCATTATTTGCTTTTTTGTGGTCTTGTTTACTATTTTCACTATAATATTTTTTCCTGAATTAATTTTTGGGTAATGTTAAAAATTGAAGCTATTTCCGGTATACTATGCGTGAGCGTTACTTAACAACTGCATAACTTGCTACCTTACGCCAACACTTTTAGCAGCGCTGCGGCTGACGGTTCACGAAGTTTTGTGGCGGCAACTAGAGTCGCATCGCATCGCGTGCCAATAAAAAGGTCGTTGTCGTTTCGAATTTTCGCCAGCATATCCCATCATCATTTGCAGGAAATCACTTCACGTATACTTGTGGGATAAAATTAAAATGGGTGATATTAGCATAGGTAAATTTGGTGTTAAGTAATCATCAAGTAATCATACGTCTAGTTAAGTCTAGATTAGGACGTGAAAGTCTAAATTGCCATTATGATGAAAGTTTGCGCGCGCGGCTTCTATCACAATTGGCCAGACACACATATCAAGAAGGAGTATATGTTACTTAACACGGGGGGAATATTTAAGACAAGTCACCGAGCATCGTCGCGACGCACCGAAATATATTTTTCCTCGTTGGCTCGGGCATTGCGCACGATATACCGGGTCATAATCGAATTAAATATACATCATAAATTGGTTCTACAGATTAAATCATTTTTAATGGAAGATTTTGATAGCTGAATCTTGGTTTTTGTCATTATTAAAGCTTCTATAACAGAGCTTAATTAAGAAAATATATTTTTTATTGAAAGGGAAATTGTGTCAATTGAAAAGCTTGCAATAATAATAACTTGAAATCTGCAGGAGAAATTTTAATAGGGCACCTGTTAATTAAGCAAAATAAAAATTTACTCTGAATGCAGTTGTGTAACACCCTCTACATATCTGTGCCTACTCGTTGCCCACTACTATTCACAACCTCTCTAGCTGTGAGACATTTTGTAGCTGGCCGGCCAGTGCAAGATAGAATTAGATTTAGAACAGATGTGCAGCAGCTTAACTCTTCGTTGTTATTAATAATATCTTGCGATTGTTGAATATCACCCCTTGGAATATTACACCTACTAGACCGACCGGTAGCATGTGCTAATATATTGCGAACCTTTAAGTGCACCGATAAACTATCGCCGGTCTTAATTTCGGTGCGCAAGTATCGCTTCGACTTCGGGCGTTAAAGGACATTATGTAACATTTGGAAGTGTGTGTTTTAAATTTGGACCCCCAGGAAATGTTATAGAGGAGATATTGTTGTATTATTATATTGTGGGATTGTTCGTCACGCAATAATTAATATTCGCTAAGATGTTGGCGTTTCGCATTGCGCTTTTGCCGGACGGCCATTGCGGAAGCTACGGAGAGTACGCGAGCATGTCCCCGCCGCCGACGACGATGTCGAACGGAAGTTACTATTCGTTAAAACCGCCCGCCGGAAGCTACCGTAAGTAAACGTGCGATTTACGACCGGAGCGGGACAATTTATTGTTTTAAACCAGTGTCTATTATAAAGCATCAATACCGGTTGCAATGCTATTTTTTATAAATAAAATAATTAAATTTTAATGTGGGTTGGCACAGATCATGCATATACTTGGTGTTTAAAGTGCATTTCAAAAATGAATACGCCAACGTACTACGTCAACATCAAATCCAATTGACTACACTATGGAGACTGTACACTATACTTCCATAGACTATACTTTCAGCCATTTTAAACTTCCCGCCATTCTACTTCATTGTTACTTCTTCTGCGACTACAGACGCGTACGGAAGCAACTTCATTATTTTTGATATTCGCGAGCGAAGCCGCGGGTTAAAGCTAGATGTATATATACTCTTATCATATTTAATTTTTTTCTTCAAAGTAGTTTATTGGAATTATTATGCACATATATTAATTCTCTGTGTTTTTATCATGATTATTATTAGTGTTTTCGTGGTGTGCGCGCTTCTTGTCGCATTTTAATTGTATAAATAAACAGATAATTAAGTTGCCGTTGTCATAGAACACCTACAGCAATACTCCGACTCTAAATTAATTATATTTACTTAAAGGCTTATGTTAATAAGATTTAAATTTATAAAAATTATCTGAGTTTTTGTGTAAAATGCATTAAATTCAACTTGTTTGCTGCAAAAAATAATTCTAAATGAGGGTGTGAATTAATTACGTCATGACACCACGAAAGTAATCATTTAAAGTGACTGCAACTTAACGAAATTAATTCTACTTTTCTACCGATCATTTGCAGCCGCAAGATATATTTTTTTTTAATTTGAAAATAAAAACCTATGGAATATTTTTTGCCGAAAAGTGAGGAGACAAAATTTAATGATCGCGTGATAGGTGCGTATCGATCGTTTATCCGACGCACTTTATAATCATTATTTGATAACCTAACCACTGTAATTCATAAGTTAGCTCGGCCGTGAGTCATTGCGAGTTGGTTGGCTTCTTTTCGTCAAAAATTCGATACATGTTTAATACGTTCTCTTTTTTATGCGGTGGCATTTGTATGTAACGGGTATGTTTGGAAGCAAAGCTATTAATGATGCGCTGCAATTCAATTCAATTAATTCAGTTTATGCATTCTGCAAGGATACTTACGCTTGTTTTAATTAAAATGTGAGGTTTTGTCATGGCGGTTAGTTTCGTTATGCAACCCAACATACAGTTGACAAAGATACAAGAATATATCATTTGCTGTTGCTTATTAGTGATGTCTTCTTTTTATATTTTGATTGTGTTTTTCTGTTGCAGTGCCGGGAAGCGTGGTCGGGTCCGGTGGCGCGGTGGCGCCGGAGGCGTCAGGACGACCACAGCGGCACGTGCCGTTATATGGGCGACTCGTCGGCGAGGAGCAGCTGACAAGCGCCCAGCTGAACACGGGCGCGCCCGCAGATATCCAGGCGATGCAAGCGCGCATCCCGCCGACCTTCCGTGAGCCGGCCTCGGCGCCGCTGCGCAAGTTGTCTGTCGACCTGATCAAGACCTACAAGCGCATCAACGAGGTGAGTCACCATATGATTCACATGCTGCGTCTGACTAAAAATAATATCCGCGTTCGTTCATTCAATATTTGATTCATCTGGAAAAGTTTTCGTGATTGTTGGGTTGCCTATTTTTAGAAACTTATGGGGGCAGAATGTGGGTGTGCTCATAGAAAATTCAAAATGAAGTGG
Organism: Dalotia coriaria; assembly: GCF_025399875.1. Taxonomy (NCBI): domain Eukaryota; kingdom Metazoa; phylum Arthropoda; class Insecta; order Coleoptera; family Staphylinidae; genus Dalotia; species Dalotia coriaria. Next base: position 12,233,472 of record NW_027045447.1, read on the forward strand.
CTAGTTGGTTGTTTCTGGCAATAAACATTTTTCAAGCGAAGCAAATAAATCTCATTTTTGCGCTTTTCTTGTCTGCACATACAAATTGTGCTTGTTCACTCGACGTCTAATTGAATTTCTTGGCGTTGACACCTCGAGCGTCGCCAGACGTGGCACTTATTAATATTTCCAGCGAGTTCGTGCCAGTAAAATTTATATTACTTCCATTTAGCAGCCGCGAAATTGAATTATTGATTTCGATTATTACATTTTCAATAGTAATAAGACGTTCGTCTTGCTTTTTTTGTTTTGTTTTTCTTGCGCAGGTGTACTATGCGAAGAAGAAGCGACGAGCTGCTCAGACGCAGGGCGAGGACAGCTCGCACAAGAAGGAGCGCAAGCTGTACAACGACGGCTACGACGATGATAATCACGACTATATTGTCAAGAACGGTGAAAAGTTCCTCGATCGCTACGAGATTGACTCGCTGATCGGCAAGGGCTCCTTCGGGCAGGTGGTCAAGGCGTTCGACCACGAGGAGCAGAACCATGTCGCTATTAAGATTATCAAGAACAAGAAACCTTTTCTCAATCAGGCTCAGATCGAAGTGAAGCTGCTCGAGATGATGAATCGGGCGGATGCCGAAAATAAGTATTATATAGGTAAGTGGTCATTTTACCACAAACAAACATCTGTAATCCACGAAATTAAATTTGATGTGTGTTTTGCAGTTAAATTAAAAAGGCATTTTATGTGGCGCAATCACCTTTGCCTCGTTTTTGAGCTCCTCTCATACAATCTCTACGACCTGCTGCGGAACACGAACTTTCGGGGTGTTTCGTTGAATCTGACGCGCAAGTTTGCGCAACAACTCTGCACGGCTCTTCTGTTCCTCTCCACGCCTGAACTGAACATAATTCACTGCGACCTCAAGCCGGAAAACATCCTGCTCTGCAATCCGAAACGATCGGCAATCAAGATTGTCGATTTTGGCAGTTCATGTCAATTAGGGCATCGGGTAAGTGTGGAAGGAATTATTTTCTTTTAATAATGGGGCTAATTTTTGCTGATTGCTTTGTAGATATACCAATACATTCAGTCGAGATTTTATCGATCACCTGAAGTCTTGCTGGGCATCCAATACGATTTAGCAATAGACATGTGGTCGTTGGGTTGCATACTAGTCGAAATGCACACAGGCGAGCCACTATTCAGCGGTGCCAACGAAGTGGACCAATTGAACAAGATCGTTGAAGTGCTAGGCATGCCGCCGAAAAACCTCCTTGATCAGGGCAGCAAAGTGCGGAAGTTTTTTGAGAAACTTTCCGACGGCAGGTAAATACATTTATCTTATTATTGATCATTTTAAAAATTAACCTCCAACAACACTATTTTAATTGTGTTGCTGTAAATTCAGGTACATCTTGAAAAAGTCACGCACTGATGGCAAGAAATACAAAATGCCGGGCACAAAGAAGCTGCACGATATCCTCGGTGTGGAAAGTGGTGGGCCCGGAGGGCGGCGGACGGGCGAAGCTGGTCATTCCATGTCCGACTACCTCAAATTCAAGGACCTCATCCTGCGTATGCTTGACTACGACCCCAAGTCTCGAATAACGCCCTACTACGCGCTGCAGCACAACTTCTTCAAGAGGACAACGGACGAGGGTACCAATACTGCCACGAATGCGGCTAACAGCACCAGCTCCAGTCCCGCCGTTAACATCGATTTATCCACGTCGAGTAGTCAGCACGGTGAGTACAACTCCCCATGCAATCCTGCAATCTTTACATGAAACATCCAAAAACGCATTTCACTCCATTCAAGCATCATTATATTGTGCCATTACAATGAAGGTTTTGTTTCACGGTCGCAGACATTAGCGGAGCGCAGCGATGACTAACATAAAACTACTGTACCGTACTATCAATAAAACTAACAGGTATTAATGCAATAACAAATTCTGAATCGCGCGCACACAGTGAGCGTCCGAATAATCGTAGATTGTCTCCTCTTGCATCATCCTTCATTCATATTATCGCCCGCCGTAGATTTTACGTGTGTAAGTGTGTGTGTGCGTGTGTGAATGCGTAGTTTAATCGTTTCTGCAGAAGTTGAAATAAAAATGTTTGAATGTTTTGCAGGGTTAAATCTGATAAGCGGGCGAGGCGGCAACTATTACACGGCGATGGAGTGCGATTCACTGCCTACGACACGACCCTCGCAGCAGTACCAGCACCGACGCCGCCCTATTGCAGATGGCAGCACGTATATGGGCTACGGTGGTCCGACATCGCTGCCGTATGCAGCGTATCCCGGCCACGCGGTGCCCGACGCATCGAATCAACGTTCTGCAGGTCAAGCAAACGGTCCTTCTGCCGTGGGGGCCGGTGGGGGTGGCGACGAAAGCCCCATGCACGGCGTGTGCGTGCAGCAGAGCCCTGTGGCGATACACTAGCACGAGTCGTAGACTCGTTTTGGGTTTTAAATCATCGGGCGCGCAAGTGAAGTGCAACAGACTGAGGGCGGTTTAGATACGCTCTGTTGTGGTGACACGAGCGCAATAAGCACACAACATACACACACTATGCGGGATTTTGTAAATATTGTTTATTTGACACGTATGGAAGGAATCTGTAACATAAAATACAATATATTTTCACAGCGGAGGTGGATTGATCATATTCAGCACTTGCTTTTGTGAAATGAGTGAAATTTTGAAAATATCTGCTTGAAATATGCCTGCGCTAACTTGATACACATGATAACATAAGCAAATTGAAGACTGAAATCATTCATTTCGACGTGTGTGAAAATTTGCCCAGTGCAACTCTTTGTCAGCAGAGGGATGTTGCGAAGAAAGAAAACGAGAGTAAGAGAGTAATTGCAAACGATAATGAAAATTCTAAGTATACGGCTAACATTTAAGCGCTAATAAATCAATTTTCGACGGAGGATAGAACTTTAAGTGTTGATTTGATTTTGAAAATGGAAAATTTACATTACCTTGGTTAAAAAAAGCGATTGTATGAGTTTTGGGTTTTTAATTTCTTATTCTCGTTTCAATGGTATTCAAACAACACGCGATTTCTAAGAATTTAAGTAAGAAGCGTGTATGTGAAGTATAACGGTCTGAAGTACATTTCAATTGTATGTTGTTGCATTCTGTATTAAATTCAAGTTGAGTTTGGTAGTCTTTTAAAAACGATTGAATTTTTTCACTCAGCTTATTTTTAATTGATAAAAGCGAAATTTGATATGAATATATGTGAATTTTAATACAGAAAATAAATACCAAAAATTTTTCCGAGAAATTGATTATCAACTGCGAGGTAACTCAATTCTATCCTTCACTTGATCAATTATTGATGAATCCCGATATTTACTTGTGAATAACTTTGTGAAAAATGTTAATTTACCAGTGAAGTTTTGTAGATTGTTTGATTTTGACCGTAATACTTCACGTATGTCGTAATAAGATATATAAAAAAACATCCAGTGCCTAAATTAAGGCCTAAAAATCGGTCTCTACTTTCATACGTTTTAGCAAGATGACAAATGATATATTTTTAAAAATGTGCATTTCAAATCTATTTCACACACACACACACATAACCTAACACATGTAATGTAAAAATGAACGAAACTAGAGACGAGAATGATACATCGGCATATATTCCGAATTGTACTAACTGAAAGAATCTGTAAAAATATAAACTGTATATAATTTTTTGTACGCGAACGCATCCAAACACGATTTTAACACGACACACACACACAAACGGCGAACATGTGAAAAAAAACGCAAACGGTGATATGTTTATTATATATGAATAACTAATTATATTGTATTTTAGAGGGAAAATGAACTCCTAGTTAAAACTCAGAGCGTGAATCGACATCGACGAATGTGTGGACTTTCTCGTAGTAGGTGTGCGGATGATACCAACAGTGACTCTCCCACGACAATTCGAAGTTTTATTTGCCTGGGGCCTATTCCACTATCAATCGGTGGCGTAAATGTGTTCAAAAATAGTGTTTTAATGAGAGAATAATACAAACATTCAACGGTTCGCTCGAATTGCAGCTGCTTTCACACCAAATAAATCAATCGATATACATAGCTATGGTATGAATCTCATCATTCTCTTATTCTCTATATATTAAACGAGTTTCTCGGTTTCTACGGTTTTCATACGGACGCGTTTGTGCTGCAATTTGGTGGGAACTCAAACGAAACATCATTTTTGTAAATATCTAATCTCTAGATAAACAAACAAACATAAATTATATAAACGCATACCTATAATATAGACTTTACATTATTTATGGAAATTTGATACACAGCACACACACATACACACAGAGAAAGAGATAATGCGAGCTCTTAATTTATTTTACATTTACAACGTGTTTTTTTTCTCTTCTGTTTTTTTGTTTTCTTCTTCAACACATTGCATGCGATTTGCTGCTAAACAACGCATCATATAAATCCTGCATTCTCTTTGTTATTTAATAAAAATTACTATTAAACCATTAAATTTATTTGTAAAATAAAAATAACGCAAAGATGAACTTTTTAAATTAAGAGTTACTGTTTTATCCTCTTGTTTGCCAACAGTTTAACCTTGATTTAAATTATTAAATAATAGTAATTCATCTCGGAATTATATAATCGAAAATAGCGAGAGTATCGCGTGTGGAAGTGGAACGACATTGGGCGATGTGTGATAAATCAGTATCATTTGTGATGTTGACGGTTTGACGTCGACGGTTTTAGTTTATTGTGAGTTGTTGATCATTCCACAACGTAAGTAAGAAATAATAGTTTAATAACTACTTAAATAGCTTCAATTAATTACTATTGACATTGAATTTGTTAGATTATACTTTTCACAACGTCAGAAACAATTTATTAATGGGTTTTTACTTTCTGTTGGTGTATTATTGGTTAAAATGCTGTGACCGGTCAATATACATGTGTTATCAGTGCAGATATTACCCAGAATCAATGTACGCTGTCATAATTTTTACATTTTGTTTATTGTTTTACGCAGCATGGCTCAATCCCAGAAACCTGCACTTAATGAGTCCCAATTAAAGGAAATAATGAATGATTATATTCCGCCTGATTTGCCAGCGAAATGCACTTGGCACAAGGACGCCGACCCAAATTCATCACCACATACCTCGTATAGAAAGTAAATAAAACTTAAAGTACCTTCTTATCTTAATTTAATACTTAACATTTTTATCGTAGTGTGCCTAAAGGTTTGCTATATCCGAACATTTTGGATACGATTGGCCACACGCCAATAGTCAAATTAAATAAAATTCCGCAATCTCTTGGAATAAAATGTGATATTTGTAAGTACCGTTTTGGAGTGAGTTTAATTTTAAACTAACTGATTAATTAGTTGATTAATTAATTTTTAGATGTGAAATGTGAGTTTGTTAACCCTGGTGGTTCGATAAAGGACCGCATTGCTGTGCGAATGATTGAAGATGCCGAACGTGATGGCCGCCTGCAACCAGGTGGTACCATCATTGAACCAACTTCTGGCAACACGGGAATTGGATTAGCGTTGGTTGCTACAGTCAAAATTATAGATGCATTATCATAGTTCCGGAAAAAACTTCGAAGGAGAAAGTGGATATCCTCAAAGTTCTTGGGGCTGAAGTAATTCTCATTCCAATGGGAGTTCCTTTTAACGCCCCCAATGGAATTGTTGGTATGGCACATGTTTTGAACAAACAAATTCCCAACTCAGTTGTTTTGAGCCAAGTAAGTACAATTATCTTGTTTTCTATTACTTTAAATGATGCACCAATTTTTATGTTAGTTTCGCAATGCTTCTAATCCAATGGTGCACTACGACTGTACAGCGGAGGAAATTCTGGAAGCTTTCAACGGAAAAATTGATATGTTTGTTGCCGGAAATGGTACTGGCGGTACACTATCAGGAGTTGCGAGGAAAATGAAACAAGCCTGCCCGTCATGCATTATTGTTGGCGCAGATGCTGAGGGTTCTAAGATGGCCGCACCAGAAGCTCTCAATAATTTCAATTGTCCGTTTGTTGAGGTTGAGGGTTTTAACTATGCGTTTGTACCGACCACCCTAGATCGTCCGAACATAGACTGGTGGTTAAAATGTAAAGATGTTGATTCTTACGCTATGACCAGGCGTTTAATTCGTGAAGAAGGCATTTTGTCTGGTGCTAGCGGTGGTTTCAACGTCAATGCAGCTTTGATTGCAGCCAAGGATTTGAAAGAAGGACAAGTATGCGTTGTGGTAATCCCGGATGATACCAAAAATTATGTAACTACTCTTGCATCGGATCAATGGCTAGAGGCAAAGAATTTACAGCCTTGTATTAATCATCAAAATCACAGGTTAGTGTTATTTTCTTATACTAATCAAGCAAAAACAATATTTAATTGTTTTTTTAATCTTATTTAATTAGTTGGTGGGATGTTAAAGTGTCTCAGCTTCACCTTCAACGCCCTATGACTATAGAATCATCTGTCAGTTGTGAGGAAGCAATGAAAATCATGACTGCTCATAATTTAAATGAAATGCCCATTATTGAAAATGGCATATTGATCGGCATGGTAACAACGCGTATTTTGACTCAAAAATTAATGAGTAGGTTTGTTGGACCATCAGATGAGGTCAAAAAAGCTGGTACAATGATGTATCTCAAAGTCACACCGAATTGTAATTTGGGATTGGTGTCTAGGATCATGGAAATAGAACAATATGTTTTAGTAACAGAAATGACTCCAACCAAAGAAGAAGTTGTTGGTATTATAACAAATCTTGATTTTCTTCGATTTATATCAACAGTGTAACAAACTGTTTGACAGCAACAAAGGTATAAATTATATTTTACTTACATTGCGCTTTAACAAGTAACCTATTAATCTATTTAAAATATCAGTATATCTTGATTCAAAGGCGGGATTATTAGCGATTTCGTTCATGATGTATTTACTTCGGTTTGTGTAATTGAATTCATTGAAAGCATTTTCATCACTGGTCAATTGCTGGCCCAGTTCTTTACCGATGAAAATAATTGTACCAAACATGGCGGATTCTGTTAGAGAAGCAATCTCGTAATGATCAATACTTTCTTGAAATTCATTGCCTTTGAATACCACATCAATGGACACACCATGCTTTTGTAAACAATCCTTAAAGGTATTATAGTATGTATTTAATAACTCTTTCATGTTGTCCTTGAGATAACTTGTTGAACAATTCACATGCAGTGCCGTCATTACATCCAGTGCTGGTGGAGTGTACCGAACCAATTGATAATCAATTAAAACACACTCATCAGTGCCATTACTGGTATTTTTGAAGAGAGCATTATTCTTCCACAAATCAGCGTGGCAAATCACATTGCGAAACTTCTTGCTTGGGAAAACGTATTCAAAAATATCCGTTTGTGCAAATTTCAGGAAATCTTCAGCAATTTGAGTGTATGATTGACTTTGCATCAATATGGTGTTCGCTACGGCTTTAGACGTTGAGATTCCCCATTTGTACCGTGCGGAACCTTCAACTGGACTGAAAGTCGTCTCTTTTAGTTCATCTGGGAAATGGTCGATTAATTTGTAGGGCTTTCCTGGAAATGATCGGCGTTCTTCAAAGATAATGGAGGATGAATGAAATCTTGCCAACGTTTTCATCAATTGCACAATGTTTTCATGGCTTAATTGATCTACCATTGAAAATCCTTTCTTTGAGAGATCCTCCAAGACGATAAAACTTTCCGGATTGACGAGGTAGCTTTTAGGTGCGATTTGAGCAGTATGATGTTTTTGAAAGTCATTTAGAAGATGTTTGTATAGATTGGCTTCTTTCCTGAACACTCCTAGTTCCAGCACGTAATCGGTAAAGTTCTGGTTTCCAGTAGGGACGCATTTAAGAAAAAAGTTGGCGATTTGTAGCCGGTTTTGTGATGTTTTGTACGTGATGCAAAGACGGTAGTGTTCGCCTAAATATCCTGCTGGTGTGTCGCTGAGTGTAACGACTTGAAAGGCAACGGCTGTTGAATCATCTTTAGTGTAGCGTTGGATTATTTTCTTGCAGTCTTCTAAGGTCACCGCCATTTTGATTGCAACTGATTTTCGGTTAAAACAATGCAGAATATTTATACCTAGATAATTGTTTACAAAAGTATGATGTGGAGTGTTTTGGTGTTTAAGATGTGACGCGTTTTATTGCAGCATGAGAATTATTTTAAAACCTGTTGCCAAGTTCATTGAAACAGTTTTGGTGCGATGATTTATTCTATATTTGTATTAAGCAAGATTATGAAAACCATTTGCATACAAAATTAAATTCATTCACTAATAAATTAAGTTTTAGAAAATTGGAAAACGATTTATATGTACACATACAAATAAACCATAAATCAGTGTTACACTTATTATTTGTTTCACATTACAATGGTTACTGTGTATTTATACACATCAGATTTTCAACTGATAAGAATATTCACAGCATGAACTTAAATCTTATTTATGTTTATTGGTTGCGCTAATTTTCCATGCCCCGATCAAATATCGCAACCAGATCAGTACTAGGTCAATGCCCATTTGCAACCAGCTCCAGAAAGGTGTTATCTTTGAGCCATCGATTTCTGTCCAACGAACTGCCACCTCGGTGATGGGGATCTTTAGTTTTTGTGCAATAAACAACATTTCAACATCAAATGCCCTTTAAAATAAATAATGAATTGGTGTAAATTGTGAAGTATTATTAAATTGAATAAGTACCATCTTTCTACATGCAAACTGATGAAACATTTTCTGGCAGCTTCCCTGGTCATAAGTTTAAACCCGCACTGAGTGTCACGTAGTCCGCGAACAGCAAAAAGTTTAACCAGAAATTGAAAGCCATACATGAGGATTGTGCGAAAGAAACTTCTTGTTGCCACAGCGGCTTCTTCTAGATGAGCACGCGATCCGATTGATATTGCTTCTTGAGACCCAATTGCTTTCAAATCTTTTAAATAATTGCCTAAAATGCAACAAAATAATATTACTCTCCAATTACTTGAATAAAGTGATAACTTACAATTTATCATTCCCTCCATAGCTGCCTCTAATTTACTCAAATCAGCAAACTTTGTAGCTCCATCAGCATCAGCGAAGAGTAACAAAGCACCTCTTGCACTAAGCATACCCTTTAAAGGAAAATTATTAACTTTAAATATGTAGATAGGAATTATACACACACTAATCTGACTGCGCCTCCTTTCCCTCTGTTTACTTCCAAATCCAAAACTCGGAATTTATCAGAACCTAAGTTTTTGCCATATTTATTAGCAATTTGAACAGTTTTATCCTTACTGCCATCACTAACCACAATTATTTCATACTTAAAGTCTTTTATTTCTTTGCAGCGTGAATTTAAGTAATCTATGCATTCTTCAAGCATGACTCCCACTAAAACATTGATATTATAGTATCAATTATTATAAAATTATATCAAACATATCTTACATCTTTCTTCCTCATTGTAAGCTGGAATAATCACACTTAAATTAATTGAAGCTGGTTCATTAATGCTAGGAAATGCAATATCTCTATTACTAGACAAATCTTGGAAATACTTTTCTTTTTTACTACGTTTTATCGCCGGGTAAGTTTGCGTCGTTGATATTAAGAATATGCACATCTAAAACCAAATGTATTGAGTAAGTATTATACTTGTTGAGTGTTAGTTTCTGCAACATAATTAACTTACAGATAAAAATCCAGTAAAAAGAAACGCAGATCCGTAGAATAAAATAGGTTTTAGTATAGCCCACATGTTTGCGAATACGTTTGTGACTGTAAAGTGAAACGTGTAGATGTTTTGGTTTTTATTTTCTTTATTTTTTATTGCATTGCTGGCACAACTTAGTCTAAATGATTGTATAGTAGATAAGCGGGATGAACTATATTAACCGCAAATTAATACGGGATAGACGACAACGTAGGCAACCAGCATATATGCATTTATCATATCCACCCACCAAACGTAACCTCTCCAATCTAGTACAGCCGATCCGCGTTCAAAATGTATCGCCCGGAAAATCGCTTACATGGCAGTTGATAATAACAAAATACTCCAGCGATGAAAAGCGCCCGAAGGTCGGTACGATGGTCTCGAAAACCGCCCGCTACAAGCGGCTGCTCGAATATGAAGAGGAACCAGCGCCTTGGATTCGCATCAAGTTTAAAAAGTATGCCTTGTTTACGTGTAGTATCCCCTGTGTCGCCTTTACATTCTGCGTTGTCTACTCGCTTGTGTACGACTTTCACAGCTCGACCGCGACGACCTGCGGGGCGTACAACATCCTACCGTCCATTTCATCCGCGATCGGTGGATATTCTCCCCAGAGAGAGGTCTGGAAAGCAGCAATCTCATTGACTTTTATACCTAGGTATCCAGAATTTACTTCTGCAAAAATTACAATACTTTTTACTAAATAAATTAAATATTTTAGGGTTTTATTAATAAGGGACTATGTGCAATACCACTTGGATGTGTGCCAAGACAAGACTTTGGTAGTTTTACTGCTAGCAATATTGAATTTTCTGGAAAATTGTGCCTTGATGTCATTGTCTTTTTATGACTCAACAAATTATTACTGTAAGTGAAGAAATGTGATTGCATATAATTATATGCTGATGCAATTTTGTTTCAGCAATGCACAAGAAGTCATTTATAACATTTATACTCAAGCGCTAGTTCGCACGTTTTGGCGACGTCCGGCACGGTAAATCCGTATCGGAACCACTAGTTTTGCGACGAAATTCCAGTGACCGCGCGTGTCAATTAAATCGCTGGCGTGCGGGTGTGGGCGAGCGAGGTGGACGGCGGCTGCGCGCCGTGTGTGCGAGCGAGTGAGGAAGCAATCTCCCCAGACGCGTTTCTGCCAACTCAAGCGCCCGCAGCGCCCAAAGACCCGAGAGCCAGCCAAGGCAAGCGCAGCGCGCACGGCTAGCCATCAGTGTAGTGTGCCCTCTCGCAAACAACGAGCATCGGCCCCTGTAAGTCCACGTCCATTTCTATTCGCTAACCGCACGACATCTCTATCTCAACTCGCTACTCTCGGCGTTGTTCTCAAGTGTTTAGTTTGTAAGCTGCGCCACCATTTACTAAAATCTAACCATATATTCTTGCTTTCATTCACTTTGATCGGTAAGTGCTTTCGTACTTTTCCACACACGCGCTGGGAGATTTTTTTCGATTCGCACGTACTGCCGAACCGAACGTGTGCGTCATGCGATATTTCTAGAATGCGCTTTGTTAATTCCGTGGAATCTCGCTTTGTTAGATTACGTTAAGCGTTAACCTGAAGGTTCTTTGTCGCAGCGTCGCGTCTGCCGTCTACTAGTTTTTGTTCTTGTTTTTTTTCGTCATGGGTCTATTCGTGTTGATTTCGGGGGTCGTTTGGGGGTGCAATGTACTTCGAACGTCTCGATAGTCTAGACGACGCGTCATATGAAAAAAGTGCTCGCTGCGAACTTAATGGTTTTGTTGATTTAGTACATTAGCCATTTAACGATGTGTCTGCCAGCCTCGAACGGTGTTTTCGTCATGTTTTATTGTGTCGTCTTTGACCGATAACACGAATGGCGCAACTCGCGCTTTAGTTGATTGTAAATGAAGTTGTATTAGCACAGGAAAGTTGAAGCAAATTAAACAATAACGTTCATTCAAGTGCCAGCGCGTTAAAAATAAACCGTGGAGCGTTTGTTGCACTTGACCCACATATCGGCGAGTGCAGGCGAAATATTTTGTTTTTGCACTTGCAGGTGCGATGCGCTATCGTTGTAGGATTGCACTTTTCTGAGACATCCTTGGTATGTGCGCGTTTTGGCCTTGAATTTGACCTCTCTCTCCCCTAGCGCGTGAATCACAAGAAGCGGTCGGTCATTCACCTCGCGCGTCTTACGCTCTCGTGTGTTACAGCTTGGTTGGGCCAGCGAGTGAATACGACAAGTGCCTGCGCGTGAAGGATTTGCGGCCGGTGGTAGCAAACCCACCACGACGGAGTGCCCCAGGCAAACGGGGCCACAAGCTCGTGTTTCGGGGAAGGAGCAATTCCCCCCCGCCAACCGACGCTGGGTCCCTCCATCAACACTGCGCCACAAGGATGCATCGACGGCGAGCGACGCCCGCCACGACCTCGTCTTCCGCAAGGTGCGCGGCATCCTCAACAAACTCACGCCCGATAAATTTAAGAAGCTGAGCGATGACTTGCTGCGCACCGAACTGTCATCAGGCATCATCCTCAAGGGCGTCATCCTGCTGATCTTCGACAAGGCGCTCGATGAACCCAAGTACTCGTCTATGTACGGGCAGCTGTGCAAGCGGCTATCGGAGGAGGCACCCAACTTTGAGCCGCCTGACCGCCCGTGTACCTTCCGCCTGCTGCTGCTCAACAAGTGCAAAGTCGAGTTCGAGCACCGCTCCGAGCTGCTGGAGCAATATGGACGCCGCAATAGTCAGTCACTGGAAGACGAAGAGCGCCGCCAGCTCGCCAAGCGCAAGATGCTCGGCAACATCAAGTTCATCGGTGAGCTCGGCAAGCTGGAAATACTTTCGGAAAACATCCTGCACCGGTGCATTCAAGAGCTGCTGTGCGCACGGCGCGGCGACGACCCGTCCGAGGACCTCGAGTGCCTGTGCCAGATATTGCGCACGTGCGGCCGCAACCTGGACACAAACAAGGGCAAAGGGCTGATGGACCAGTACTTTGAGCGTATGGAGACACTGGCGGAGAATATGGATCTGCAGCCGCGCATCCGCTTCATGCTCAAGGACATCATTGATTTACGCAGAGATAAATGGGCGCCGCGGAAGGTGGCTGTGGTCGAGGGGCCGGTGCCGATCAATCAGATCCGGCCGGCGGACGACGACCGCCCGTCCTACAGGCGCGACCGGGACCATCGGGGCGATCGCGATCATCGTGGCGACCGCGACTCGGATCGCTCCAACAATGTGCCGGATCTCTTCCGCCATCCGATGAAGACGCGCTCCGGCCTGGACGAGATGATTATGGGTAACCTTGGCGGGTTACACTTTAACTCGTCTTCGGCCAATCTTATTCCCACTCATGCTTTTGGCTCAAATGGGTTTGGGGGAGGAGGCGGTGGTGGTGGCGGTGGCGGTGGCAACCGCGATCGTGATTATCGCGCCCACAATAATCAGCGCTCCAACTCCAACTTTAACAATTTCAGCAGCAATCAACGCGGCCAGTACAAGCACAACCAGAACAACGGCAGTAACAATTACAACAATCGTAAGTAGAGAACAAACTAACAAACCAAAGACAATGACACTAGATTTTGATTTATTGCGTCTTATTTTTCTTGTAGAATCCAACAAAGATTTAGCACCGCGTTTCAAGCGCAACCTTATCGTTTCAAAGGAGCAGAATTTGAACGAGCTGGAGCTGCGTCCGCCGCCCAACTCGATGCTCTTTAGCAAACCGTCGGTGAAGACGCAAAACCTGATGAATGCCAAGCCCGTCGACCCGCCGCTCAACTCGAACTCTGTTGCCCCGAAACAACAAACCCCGCTTCACAAGGAGCCGTTGCCGATCAGGCCGGCTCCCACTGAAAAACCCAAACAGCAAAAGAAGGAGAAACAGGGCGTTAGTAAAGAGGAGGTTCTGAAGAAGTTCGCATCGATCAGCGAGGATTACATTAAGGGCGAATCCACTCTTCAGCAGTCCGTAGAATGCTACAAGGAACAAAAAGTACCAGAGAAGTTTGCGAAGGATGCCGTTGTCAATACGCTGAAGATGATTACACTTGAGAAGAATCCTGAAGAGAAAAGCAAGTTTATCGAATTGCTCGCCGAACTGAAACGCGAGAATCAATTGACTACTCTTGTGTTGAACGATGCCTTCAAAACACTCTGCCATCTTATTGATGAGTGTGAAAATGAAAAGGAGAAAATTACTGGATCATTGGCGGTGATTTTTGCTGCCGGATACAACGAGAAGTTGATCACTTTGCAGGAGTTGGCGTTATTTACGGAACATGGCGCTTATTACCCGCTCTTTTTGGACACATTGCACGAGATTCGACAGATACAGAACGATAAGCAATTGAGTGTTGCTTTTAATGATGCGAAAATTGAGTTGTTGGGGCAGATACCCGAGAATGATCGTACCAAGGAGCGTCTGGCGCAGATCCTCGAGGAGAAACGTCTGACGTTCTTATGTCCGATGCTCCTACTTGAGGCGGACCTCGGCAAACAGCTGGCGGCCGATCCCAATCCTCAGCAGTTCTACAAGTGGATTAAGGAGAACTTGGAAACCATTGACTTCAATGATCCTGGGTTCATCACCGCTCTTATGACTGTACTGCTCAAATATATCACTCAAGTATGTACAACATTAATTTATGAATTTATTTAATTGTGCGTATAACTTTATCAATTTGTGTGCAGGAGGCGTTAATAGAATCCGGAGGTGATGACAAGGCCATCACCGAGAAGGAGAAGCAACTTTTGGACCGCTACCAACCCATACTGCATGCGTTCCTGCACGAGAAACCTGGCTTGCAGCTGATCGCTATATACGCGCTTCAGGTGCACTTCTTCTCACAGCAATTTCCGCGTGGTCAGCTACTGCGTTGGTTCAATGCGCTGTACGATTTGTCGATCGTCGAAGAAGAGGCATTCCTCAACTGGAAGGAGGACATCACCGACGTGTATCCAGGAAAAGGCCAAGCTCTATTTCAGGTGAGCATAAATTGTTATTTATATTATGAGGCATTTTAATGATTGTTTGTGGACTTACCGTTTTTTGTTCCGTTGTTGACGAATATCTGGTGATTTGTAGGTAAACCAATGGTTGACTTGGTTGCAAGAGGCCGAGTCGGAGGAGGAGGAAGGCGATGACTAGACACGGGGAACGGTACGTGTTTGCAATTAATAACGATACAATATGCTCGAGCAGAGGCGGCGCGGCGTCACGTTCGTCGCGCCCGTCCTCTCTCGCCCGCCCCCCATTCACATATTCGAAGAGACGGAGACTTACCCACGACTAGCAACACCACCACGAGCGCGCGCGTCACTTAGAAGAAATTTTCAATAATGTTTAAGTTGTCTAAGAGTATCTCATCCCACCGAATCAGCCCCTTTTTTACTGCTATCATAATTTTTGGTGTCAATCCGATGTTTATTTAAGTATTGCAATTAGTAAATTGTCCTTAGGTGTAGTTTATGTTCAATGCGATGGCATCCGGCGCGCCCGGACTTAGTGAAATTGTACATTAAGCTGTTATTATTTTTACTTTTTACAATTATGTGTGGAATGAATGGTTTTTATAATAATTTTTTTTAGACAGATGAGCGGACTGTAGAAGCCGTGATGTGTTATTATCCAATACTTACTTTATACATTACCTAACATTTAACATATTTAGAGAAAAGTACCGAAACAAGAAAGCGCGTTTTTACGAAAATAAAATCCACAAAAGCAACAAAAAAATACTACTAACAAAAATATCATTAACATACATTACACACGTTCTCTGTTACACATTGAATATTTTGCAATCCTCAAGAACTTATCTCGAAGCGTTTAATTTAAACATTATTATTATATCACTGTATAAATACTATTAATACACACACACAATCAATGAGAACTTGTACGCGGTATAGTTTTTTAAATGGGTATTTACGATTTTATTCAAACTTGATACCGTAAAACTTTTTATAATATATTTATATTTGTTCGTTGATCGATCAATAATTAATTGTAAAACAGGCAGGCATGCGATAAGCTTGGAGCGATTTATTGGTATGATGCAAGAACACTTTGATGTCAATTTACATTCTCTTTAAGTTAGAAAACGTGAAAAAAAATCGCAAAATTCAAAAAATTATTTCAAATTCGCTGTATACACTTAGCTTAGAATTTCATCACCATCAATAAAAAATGTACTCAATGTACTATCACCATTCAAGTATATTTTAAATTGCTCCTGATTTATGCACAATCCGTTCCTCATCTTTGGCAATATGCTGTATTGTTTACAAGTTTCTTCTTAGGATAATTAAACATGAATAACATGAGAATTGACTGAAAGAAATAGAACATCAGAATAAATATCTGAATAGGTTTGTGGTAAACTCCTACATCTTAGTTCAAAAATCCAAGCTTAAATAATCCGTCTTATCACTACAGCAAGTGTCGTGTTATCACGTGTTATTGCTAAAACGGGATATGCTAGCACAAATGCACTGATGTGCTAGTGTCAATATAACCTGAATTTTTGTTCAATGTTTTAGTTTTTCGTTTCGTTAGTCTGTACATAAAACATTTTAGTTTTCTTGTTTAAATTTAAAGTTTTGTTATAAATCATCAGCAAGATGAATAGAATTGGACCAAGCATCCCATCACTTTATACAGCTGTATCAAGAGGCAAAAACTACAGCAAACTGTAAGTCAAAACATTCATTTAAGTTAGATTTGCAAAACATGAAATTTACTAGTATTTAAAAGATCTTCTAAAGGTAAATACGATATAGTCGTAGTGGGTGGAGGTATAGTAGGAACTGCCAGCGCCCGGGAACTATCCCTCAGATTTAAAAACTTTAAAATGGCAATTTTGGACAAGGAGCCTCATCTTGCAGCTCATCAAAGTGGGCATAACAGCGGCGTAATTCATGCTGGTATTTACTACAAACCCGGCACTCTTAAAGCAAAACTCTGCGTGGAGGGAATGCGATTAATGTACAACTATGTTGAGGACAACAACATTCCATATAAGAAAATTGGCAAACTAATTGTTGCTACTCATCCCACTGAGTTGGACTCACTGGAAGCTTTGTATAAAAGAGGTTTGCAGAACTCTGTTCCTGGCTTGAAACTGATTGAGAGTGCACAAATCTCTTCAATTGAACCGAATTGTGTGGGTATCAAAGCCATTTGGTCTCCAATGACTGGAATAGTTGACTTTAAACTTGTTACTGAATCATATGCCAAAGATTTTGTTAATAATCAAGGGGAAATTGTTTTAAATTTTAATGTAGCTGGGTTTAGGCCAGGTAGTGATCCGAATTATCCAGTGGAGATTTATTCCAAGAATAAGGAGAGTGTTATTCAAGCAAAATACGTTTTAACATGTGGTGGTTTACACTCTGATAAGTTGGCAATGATGTCAGGGTGTTCAGAATTTCCAAAAATTGTGCCTTTTAGGGGTGAATACCTTATAATGCGTAATGTACCAGATACAAAATTGGTAAAAGGGAATATTTATCCGGTGCCTGACGCAAGATTACCGTTTTTGGGTGTCCATTTCACTCCGAGAATGGATGGATCAATTTGGTTGGGTCCCAATGCAGTTCTAGCATTTAAACGGGAAGGATACCGGTATGTTCATAGGTGTTGTAGTATTTACGCAAATATAACTCAATTTAGAACGCATTTAAAATGGAAAAGTTTAACATTTACTTTGATATTAGTTTGTGACATATGCTTGGGTTAGTTTTAGATGTTTTTTAAATATTATCTGTGTTTTAGATGGACAGATGTGAACGTAGGCGAATTGGCAGACGCATTAAAATACTCTGGATTCCGAAAACTAGCAGCTAAATACATGTCAGCTGGAATGAAAGAAATGCAGTATTCTTTCATGCCTAGTTTACAAGTGAAACAATTGCAACGATTCGTTCCAACGTTAAACCGTGATTCTGTTGAGAAGGGACCTGCTGGTGTTCGCGCTCAAGCTTTAGGTTCCGACGGAGAACTCATTGACGATTTTGTGTTCGATTTTTCTGGTACAACTGAAATCGGTCGAAGGATTTTACACTGCAGAAATGCGCCTTCACCTGGCGCAACAAGTTCGCTTGCAATTGCGAGGATGATAGCCGACAAGATGACGGCGCAGTATTTTCAAAAATAGTCACATCTTCTGCTTATCTAGATAATCTCTAACATTTCTAAAACAAACAAAAAAAAGAACTTTAAAATCGGTATTTTAGCGAGAATAACTCTGTGGGAATGTTACGGCTGCATCGTAATGTATCTTTTCTGGTCCCCAAGGCGTATGCAATCCCCTGGTGATAATGTCAGGTACTTGTTGGGAAAGTCGTAAATAATAGATCCGTGGTAAGCAATATTCGTTAAAACCACAATATATTCACAGAGTGCGAATAAACTATAAACTAGAAAAAAATATTGTTTCAATAGAGTGCAATTAAAATCATTAAAATGAGATTTACTATAATCTGGGCAGTGAATGCCATGAACTATGAAGAAAAACATTGCAAGAAATATTCCAATGAAATTCACCATGGCTAGATGATTCTTCAGTTTTATTTCAAAGCGGTCATTTCGTCGTTGTGAACAGAAGAGTAGGAACATGTGGAGCAGTGATGAGATGATGAATGTTACAAAGGCATTTCGATGAATTGCTGCAACATAAACAAAGAGTTCTTGGTATATGGAATACTCATCAGATGCATAAATTTACTTACTATAATCATGTGTTGAATCATAATACGTCAATATGATCAAGGCAAAGTTTTCAATTAGCATCAAAATACTTCGAATGTAAACTAATTTGTTTCCTGCTTTGCTGTAGTTATAGTGTTGATATACATATATCAGCACCATTCTAAAACACAAGCAATTTCTAAAATTGTTAATTAAAATATATGAGAGTTTACCTTGGCACGAAATCAAGGGAAATAGCCACCTGCCAAACCTCCCTTTGAGGTGAGAAACCACCAATTGCTGCTGATATAGAAGGCAGTACATTGCGCGCCCTACATGAGGTAGCTGTTGATCGTTCGAAGTTATAGATGATTGAGTATCCAATACAAAAACAGAATGCCAGCAATGGTAAACTACACGTTGCATACGTGAAGTATTTGAAGCTGACCTGATAACTTCTTCCCGGTGCCTCATTTGCATCTCCCCCGGATGGTAGTCGATGATATGCTACGAAGGTCGGCATCGTTTGGGATTGAGAGTGTTATCTATGTTATACATGATATAACAAATGTATCAACACGTTATCACCTGAATCTAGTACTCATGTCTCATGGAAAACAAACAGGACCACTAACATTTACTAAATCTACGTCATTTTCTAATGTGATTTACGCCTATTTCAAAATTCAAGTTGGCAACACTGAAACACTGTGTTTGGCGTCATTTGGCGTCGAGGCCATTTTCGCACGCCAGTATAAATTTGTAAATAAATAAATTTGTGAGGTACTATAAAGAGTCATCAGATGGCGCAAGGATGTAGTATTAACTGAAAATATTCCAACGAGTGCATTTTGTTTTGTTGCATCGGTGTGATAACAGCGAGCACACATTCCACACTTTCGGCTCGTGTTATTCTTTGATATAAGTTGGCCAAATCGCGTTATAGTTCCTGATCGCCGGTGGTAATTAGTGTTAATAAACGTGTTTGATATGTTTTCAACTATTTATCGCGTGTGTAATCTTCTAAATTCTAAATTTTGCGTGTTTAATTTATTCACGTGTTTCTGAGTCCGTTGCCGTCGGGCGACGGGCGACGGCCGATGATATTTTGTGCATGCCAATAATTAATTGACTGTGCAAAACGTTTGTGTCATCAACAGAGGAGCATGGACTAATGTGCAACCTGGTAATTATTGTCGTTCTTATCATTATTATTCGAATAACAAGAATTTTAATTCAATGATTGCGTTCCGACAGAACTAAAATTTATTTCAACATGGTTGAAAATGATGTCTTGTTTAATATTTATTTCAAATAATTTTAATACTTTATTATTTATGGAAAGGGTTTGCCGTGAACCTAGATTTTAGTTTAGCTCTGCGTTTTGTTATTTTTCTGTTGTGTTACCAAATGACAGCAAAATTAATACTGGAAATTTGAAGTTTTCTTTAGAGAAGAGTAATATATGTATGTTCCTTGAATTATGTATATAGAATTTAAATTTTTCATTAATTTTAATACTTTCATAAAATAAGACTTGTATTGTTTATTTCTATATTTATCAGCAAACGTAGACATTCGGCAATTGTATTTGTTTTGAACAATTTACTTTCTTATCTCTTCCGCCGCGTGAAATGCAGCGCATGAGATTCCCGTGTGTTGTCTTTCTAGTTTAGTTTAAATCGCATGTGTTGTGCCAATTGCAATTCGCACACAAAGTCGTGTGTCATCGACGCGCCGCCAGCTTTGCGCATCTATTGCGCTGCGTGTTGTGCTCAGCTCAGTTTTGTGCCGGTTGTTTATTGTGCCGTACGTGTTTCTCGCGGATGATTTTACAAATCAACCAAATAATGTGCATAGCCACGCACATGTAAGCAAGTACCACATAATAATGTTCTACAATTCTACAGGGATAAAGAAATGAGCAAAGGGCTTATTTTCTAGGTGTTTTCTAGGTAACTATAAGTTACAATGTTTCTTAATATTTCTTTATTAGAATATTTATATACGTAACTTAAAATTAGAATACATAACACTTAGAGAACTTGCCGCCATTTTTAAACAAAGCTTGTTACCAGCATGGTATATACAAGGATCTACATGTACATCAAGTTCAAATAAGAAAACACAATAATACTAATAAATGTTACCAAATTTTCACAGAATATCAGGGAAAATATTATACAGAGTGTTACAAACTGAAAAGTATAATATTTAAAACGAAAATTCACGTTCAAGTAGGAACACATATCACTACCACTTTTCTCGTGACATCCCGGGAAATTATTCTACAGGGTGTTACAAAAACATCGACAATATTTTAAGAAATATCTAGTGTTAGTGAATAACATACATCGTAATTACTTGTTACCTGACATGGAAGAAAATTAATATACAAGGTGTTGTAAAAGGAAATCATAATTTTAAAAATACAACTCCTAATAATAGAAAGTATGGCCTATTTTTTACTATATAATGAGGAAAAAATTAATACAGGGTGATGCAAAAGAAAAACTAAAATTCAAGTTGGGAAACTGCCGAATACAATAACCAGGATAACAAAAATTTTCGCGTGAAACAAATACAGGGTCGTACATAAAAGAAAACAACCATAAAGAAAATTAAATGTTCAAGAACGCAAACCTGAATAATGACTAACTTTTATCATTTATCACGTGACAACATGGAAAACTAACATACAGGGTGTTACAAAAAGAAAAACAATAACATTTTAAGATATATACTACCAAACCTACCAAAGTTCAGGAGGGCATTCTTCCAAACACTACAAATATGTCCAATTTTAAACGTGGATAAAGAAAGACAAACATACAGGGTGGTATAAATAAAATCATAGATCAAGAAGAGACATATTTAAAATGACAAAAGCAGGTAATTTTACATGGATGTAAAAGGAAACCAAAATACAGGGTGTCCCAAAAGAAAATTGAAAATTCAAGTGGAAAACAAGCTCTTATTAAAAAATTACAGAGTTTTAAAGAAAGGACAAAACTACTTTTAAAAACATATCCAAAGATCAAAATGAACAGAACAAAACTAAAAAAGATAATCTATTTTCTTAGGCACGATGTTACACAAAGGAAACAATTTATAATAAAATTTGTATATATATATTGTGGGATCGGTGTGTGTAGTGTGTTGTTATAATTACGAATAATACACAAGGTTTGATATCACGACTTACGGTTTATTTAATGACGTGGAGGACTACCAAGTGAAATGCGTTGACGAAGCGTAGAATATCAAGTCTTGTAGAGAAGTGTTGAGCTTGAAGTAATGTGAAGAAGTGATCTTCCTACACCCTTGTCACTCACCAGCAACCCTTCAGGTTGATGGGTGGTGACAAGAAATTCAGAAGTAGGAAGGAAGCGATAGTTTTAATTGGTTAAAAATAGAAAGTGTATGACATATTAAAGAGTGGGAAAACTGACCATTGGATTCTGGGAATCCGAGTCGGACTGTTCTCACGCTAGATACTGTGCATTAAACCGTCCGACACGGGGATTAGGTTTTTAAAGGGTAGTTTATGACAGCAAGAAAGTTGGAAAATAAAAGGCTGTAAACTAATAGAAAAGTAGTAAAAATAAGATCTTGGGAATTCTTGGGAAAATGGCATGCAAGGCAGAAGAAGAATTCAAAACCCAGATGGTGAGATGGTAGTCCCCACAATATATTAAGATGGTAAGTTCTATTGTAAAAGCATTGGAAATTATCAAGTAGATAACACATAATTAACTATAAATGTGTTTTTTACTAATTTATTATAATTTTAAAAAGTGCCAGGTAAACGATCCGACGGATCATCATAAATATAAACTAAATCGCGCTACTTAATACATGCTTAATATCAATAAATACTTGGACAATTGTCGAAGAAATATGAATATTTTAACAAATGACAGATTGTAGTGATCGTCCATAAGTGTTTTGCGTAATGAAAACAAATATTCAAGCTCTGATGGAAAGATTTCATTACCATATTTGGCTGGAGAGGACTAGTGACACAATCCGCGTTGGAGACGACAATTATCCGATTAATTTTACTTACACGGTAGCATTTTGTATTTGCTAATTGAGGATCAGCAGGTCCTATTCTAAAATTGATTTCAGTTAATTTCACAGGCAAAGAACAATCACCGACGGCCGACAAAACCTAACACGCGCACAAGTGAACCGTCGATTACTCCGCGATTGATTGATTTAACGCACGCACCTGCAAAACATGGTTAACACGCGATTCCGGTATATGCCATCAATATAAATAATTATTATAGGAAGAAACAAAACTAGTCGCGATAAATGCACGCGTCTCAATCTGTGTCCGAAATAAAACTGCATGTGCACAGCCGACGGCGACAACACGCGGCCACTATCAGGTGTGCGATGCGTTAGCACAATGTGACCATGAACGCAATTCAAAGAGATGTTTATTTACAAATATTAATAAACCCAGGCTGCCATAAAGGATTGAATAAATAAAAATATAATGTAAAGAGTAATATGAACAGAAAACCACTAGATATCAAAGCAAAAGCTAAAATTTCAGGAAAAAACACCGAAAATTTACAAACATCGACGATTTTTAGAGTGACATCACTGGAAATGTAACCTGCGAATAAAATTATTTTTAATTACCTGAATTATTTAATTACCTCACCAGTATTTTTGGCCTAGGAGTTCAAAAGACAATTACCGAAACAGAAAAAACTTCAATTGCCAAGAACAACAGAATCATAATAGAATATAGAGAAAAAAAGAAAATGTTCCAAAGGTTATCTCCCTTTGTCCATTTTCGATATAAACTTGTTTCGACCCTGCTTATTTCCCAATTTTAATAGTTTATCTAATAAAGAATTTCCCATAGCTTAAGAATCGGCAATTTGTTTATCTCTATCTCTTTTAGTTTATGAGATATTTGCATTTATAGCATGTATATAAAATCGAGGAAAATGTGAAAACCATTAATCTCTTTTAGTTTACGAGATATTCGCGTTTAAATAAAATGGGCAAAATTGAGAAATGTCACTTTTAGCACTTTTAGTCGCGATTTTCGACCTTTTACTGTGGGAAATATAATTATTTTATATTTCTATCTGATAAAGAATTTTCCAATCTTTCATAATCAATAATTCGTTGGTAGCTATCTCTTTTAGTTAAAGAGATATTAATTATGAAAATCGTCGAAAAAAGTATCAAGCACCCCCTTGGCAATTTTTCCTAAGAATGAAAATTTCATCTCTCCGATTTCCGTTTCAACTATCCTATCTGATAGAGAATAGTCCGTAGATTAAGACGCTGCGATCAGATCTTATTTATCTCTTTTAGTTTACGAGATATTCACAATTGAATTTCGCACTAACTAGTTAACTAGTTTTGCGTTTTTCTAGATTTTACCTCATTATGGGAGTAATATTGTATCCATCATTCATTAATTGCACTAGCATGAACTACAAATCATAAATTAGAAGTGTATTAGTTTTGAACACAATTCTGTTACCTGCGTTTCGGTATAAAAAACTTTTTTATCGCATGTATTCCGTACATCGTTCTCTCGCACCGCATCTACTTGCTGCATGCAGCAGTTTAGTTTAGATCGTAGGTATCCGTGTCTATTGCTATTGGCGCACAAAGTCACGTGTGATAAGGTTTGCACACCTCTTGTATTTACACGCGCGACAGCAGGCTGCCTTATCATATCGTCAGCTGTGGTGTGTGTATATTAGGCATGCCTTAGCATTTTCGGTTATGCTACGGCCAGTTCCGTGCCGGTCTCTGGTTCCTTCGGGCTTGTCTCTCGAGTTTGATTAATTATTCGGCGTTGTATTTGATTGATAATCGTGTAAATTTTCACCGCTGCGGTTTTATCGTGTGCAGTTGCCGTTGTCGGTCCCTTCATTTTTCCGTCATGTTGATTTATTCATCATTAGATAATCCATTGGTTATCTCTAGGTAACTTTTAACTGAATAACATAGATTATTAGTTTTCTTTTGATGTGTGAATATAATATTAATAAAATTTATGAAATGATTTAACTTGTGTTTTATTTTATTTATAGTACCTTTCGGGTCTTGGATTCCGACAGGTTCCGCTTTGGTAAGTTAATATTTTAACTATGTTTTTCGTTTATATTTGCGCGTCACATTTTTTTATTGCAATGGCATAAGATAGTCGCGTACCATGCTGATACATCAAAGAATTAAACTTTTTGATTTTCCGGCTATTCTGTTCGATGTGTGAAATTAAATAATTTTAAATTCTTATCTAATAGAGAATTTTCCAAACTTTCATAATCTTTAATCCGTTTGCCGCTAGCTCTATTCATTTAAAAGATAGTTGTTACCAACGATATTCAAAAAAAATGACGCAGCACATAAGGTATACAGTAAACTACGAAGACAATAAATTATTTATTTGTAATGGAAAATTAAATTCCTGTTTTTCTCAATCTTATGACATCCCAAAGCCAATAAATTCTTTTCTTATGCCGAGAAATATTGAAAGTAAAAGTAGATTTCGTGTATGTCGGTTATTTCAACATTGTGAAATTTTAGTTTGGTCTTTTCAACTACGAGTTTATCAGTACGTTTGTGTATAAA
This sequence comes from Dalotia coriaria, assembly GCF_025399875.1. Taxonomy (NCBI): domain Eukaryota; kingdom Metazoa; phylum Arthropoda; class Insecta; order Coleoptera; family Staphylinidae; genus Dalotia; species Dalotia coriaria. Next base: position 12,258,539 of record NW_027045447.1, read on the forward strand.
CAACTTTTTTTGTTCGACTGACGCGTATTATCGCTACGTACCAGCCTTGTACCTGGCTAAGCGAAGCGCACACGGCAGTCGTTTCACCGCGTGGTCCGCGAACGTGTCTCTCTAATCGCCATGCGTTTTGAGGTTTTAATTGGATTAATCGTCGTGTACTTTTTCGACCATCAGCAAAATATTCGCAATGGGCATGTGTGCCTGTTTTGTTTAATGATTTGTGGCGTTTAGATTCTCCTTAAATAAGAAATAAGTGTCCATTAATCTGTGCGTGTGTTTTCAGTTGATAGAATATATTCCAGGATATAAAATCCTCTCATCAATGCATAGGTAGGTGTGTAATTAAATTTTTTTACGGAAAGTTACGCCGGTTTAACTTAAATTGATTATTCTATTTGAGTGATATGAAATTTGCATGTATCATCTTGCAAATTAAAAACACATGGTATGTAGCATTTTTATCAGAATTCTTAGTTCCGTTTCCGAAAATAACATGGATGATTTAATTACTACAAACACTGTTTTACAAAAGTATCTGAAGATTATTAAAATTGGCAATATTCATATGGTCGACCACGCTCACTTTGCCGTCGGCCGTCGGCTCGGCTGTCTTTTCGCAGAATACGTGAATGTTTTTAATCAATTTGCGCTCCTTAGCATCATTAAATTAAGAAGTTTCTTGTTGACCTAGAAAAATCCTGTACGTTTAATAGTTTTTCGTTTTCATAATCTCCGTACGTTTGAATATTTACAAAAAAAAAACAATAGTTATTTTTATCCTCTCTAACAACTGTATTGCTACGCGCCGTCGCTTGCCGTCATGATTTGAATGTTTTCCGCCGGATATTCTATCAATTTATTATGATGCTTCACCCGTCGGTTACTTTATGCAGTTGATGCATCAATTATTAAATATACATTCACAATATGTTAAAATGTAAGTGTTTTAATTTTGTAGCACCATTTTGCTCAATTGTCCGATGATTGTCGGGTAAAATCTCTGATTTTATATTAAAATATTATTGTGTATTTGTAAATTTCCCTTTTCATGTTGTGAATATTAATTCCCTTTATAGTTTCTAAAGGTTTCTTTTTGTAAGACCATGTATATTAGTTTTCCTAACACCACCTAGAAAATTGTCTTTATTTGTGAGTTCCGACT